>NW_027635996.1:59810-116582 GCF_903797595.1 Erithacus rubecula | reverse complement strand
CCAAGAGCTTCACAAGTGTTTCAGAGGAGGGTCTCATCCATCTCCTGGTTGCCAGCACTGAGGCTCTGCAGGGGTTTTAAGTGTGGGGTTGTGTTTTGGGTGTTTTTGGGATGTCTGTGCCCTCCCTGACTGGCACCAGCCCATGTCTGTTCCCCCCAGTCAGCCCTGCTGGGGATTTTCACCCACAGAATGGTCTTGGTGGGCTGTGCAATGGGGCCGAGGTGCTGCACCTGTGAGGGTTCCCAAATGGGGATTGAGGCTCCCAGATGGGCAGGGGCAGCCAATGAGGGGGTGTAGGGTGGGTGGGTCACACCCTGAGTTGGGGCACCCCAGAGGTCACAGAGGTTACAGTGCCCCACTGAGGACAGAGGGGGTTGGCAGGGCCCCCCTGCCCAGGACAGGGATCTCCGGGATGTGCCCTGGCCTGGACAGGGACTTGCTCAGGGAATGTGTCCAGGGACCCTGCCCAGAACTGCCATCCCCCAGGACAGGATCTCCCCCGCTGGGATATGTCACACTGGGACAAAATCCACCCAGAACGTGCCACCCCCAGAACAGGATCCCCTCAGGCAGGACCCCCTGGATGTGCCCCCAGGACAGAACCCACCCTGTGTGACTCAGCACAAACAGCCTCTTCCTTCTGCTGAAGGAGAGAGAAAGTGAAAGTGTTGGGGGAGCACAGCCAAACACCCACATCCCTCACAGCCTCCCCACCCCACCCTGCAGACCCCCCCACCCTCTTTTCTCCCTCTCTGGGGTTCCCTCATGCTGTTCCTTGCCAAGGTGCTCCCCAGGATTTTTGAATCAGGAACTGGGAGTGAGGGGGCATGGCACAAAAGTAAGGAAAACGAGTAAAACAGAAATAAAGAGAGGAAAAAGTCAAGGACGGGGGAGGGCAGAGAAGCAGAATTACCCAGGACCCCCAAGTGATGCTTCCCCAGGAAAGGAGCACCTAAGGGGGACAGTGTGAGATCCTGAGTCACCCCAAAATCTGAGCACCAAGGGAAGAAGCTCTGACCCACAGGACTGACAAGCCACTGCCCATCCCTGGCACTCCCCATTTTCCTGGGAACCCAACTATGGGGACCCCCATTCCTTCTGTCCCCTCTTCCCTGTGACCCACATCCAAGGACTGACATTCCCCACGATCTCCTTACCCAAGGACCCTCATCCTGGTAGTTCCAGACCCTTGGACCCCTATTCCCTTGTTGCCCGATGCCCCAAACAGAACACAAACTAACAGAGTCAGTTTATGCGGTGCTTTATTCAGGGCCCGGGGAACCTGCGGACTAGCGTCCAAAGTCAGGATCCCACAGCTCCCTTTTTCCATCAGGTTTTATACCTTTTTACAAAGTGGTCTACGTGCAGAAATACACATTCTTCAAAACAATACAGATACATAAATCTTGCAGGTATCATTCTTAAAAGTTATAAATTCTGCATGCTTGTCTACTTAGAACTATAGGCTACCCCCCTTAATCCCCCTTGTATATTTGCCCATCACCAGAATCCTTTAATTATTATTATTATACTTTAGCCTTATCTTGAAAGTTTCTAGATGTCCTATATGCCCTACTAAATCCTTTGATTATTGTTTTCACAGTTCTAAATGTTCTATATGCTCTACTAATTCTTTTCACTATTGTTTCACAAGGTAGGTTCTCAGGGCCTGTCCGAAAACTGCAGTTTTCTAAGCCTTAGCATGACTACTACTATATCTACATTAGTCCTTTTTCTCATTATTTCGGTATCAACTCCCCCCCTTTTGAGCATTCTTCAGATTTTCTGCAAGGATGCTCAATTCTTCAAGTTGTGGTTTCTATGTAGAACGGTGAGTCTTCTTTTCGAGTTGGCAGGATTACTTCTTTCCGGGTCAGTGCTCTCATGACACGTCGGGTATTAGTTCCTTCTCTGGCAATCATTCCTAAAAGACATCTATACATAATCATGCATACTACAATAATTAATACAATCATTATTACATATTGTACAATTGATGATATCCAACCAGAGACTTGGATTCCTAGGGAGCTAAACAGTGCTCTTACCCAGTTATGTTCAGCTTTTTCCTGGACTTCATACACTTTTGTTTCAATTTGTTCCAATTGACTTATGTCCTTTTCTACTTCTTCTGTGACATTTGGGATATGTATGCAGCAATGATTAACCTTTCCTTGGAGGTATTTACAGACTTTATGTTCTTTTAATAAAAGCAAATCTAATGCCATTCTATTTTGGATTGTCATTCTTGTTGTTGCCTGCAATTGTAAATTTAGATCCTTAAATCCTTTCTTTGTAACTGTAGCTAGCCTCTCAGTTTGTCCTAGTAATTTGTACAGCATCTCCCGGTTTCTATATGTAGAAATTGGTGCAAACAAGGATTCCAATACCCACCCAAATTTAACTCCTGATGAGGGTTCATGCCATTCATCTTCATTTTCCTGTCCTAGTTCTTTTGCTACTTTATTTATTTCTCTCTTTGCTCGTGACTGCATCTCTTTCTTCGTTAATTTAGACTGTTTCCAAAAAGGACATAATGTGGGAACCCCTAAGGTAATTTGTGTTACAGGCCCGTCTAATGGCAAATGTGTTGTCTATTGTCCATGTCCCATAATCCATACTAAATTTCCTGGACTCCTGATGGTTGTATCCTTACAGCTCAAAGTTTTACTCTTCTGGTCCTGCGGGAAAGCACTTCCTGGAATTGTATGGTTAAGTTTTCTACACTCACAACCCCATTTTATAAGCATTCTGACCGGTGCCAAACTAATTTGATTCTCTGGAGTGTCACAGGTGAGAATTTGGGTGCAGTTCCAATTTTTTTTTGTGGCGCTCAAAGTTTTTGTAGAAGTGCTGGTTTGAGATACTTCTGTGTGAGTGGCATTTCTGCTTCCCGTCCATTGGACACACCAATTAACTTGTCCAATGTAACTATAATGTTCTAATATGCTGGGGCCCCATACCGTTTTCCAACTGTCCTACGAGGATTCCTGCCGGGATGAGTTCTGGCATATCATTTTATAATAGCTTTCATTTTTAGGTATTCTTTTCTTTTGCCAATGTGGTAGAAAACATTCCCACTTAGCATTTTCAGGTTTTACTTTTCCCCCTGTCGCTAATTGAATTCCCCAATTCCTAATTTGTCCTAACCTTCCATGGCTAATTAGACAATTCTTATAGGTTAATATTCTTAATGTTTCTCCAACCTTTTCCCATTTTACTTCAATTTCGATTTTATTTCGTAATTTTAATTCACAACTTCCATTCTTACTTCTTTTTATTAGGGGTAAATTTCCTACTGGAATCACTCCCCAAGGGATTGGTTCCCCTGCAGCTTGTGGCAGAGGTAAACATGCCGTTATTTTTGATACATTTTGTATTTGTCCAAAATCTCGAATTAACCCTACTACTAAATTTTGTTGTTCCTGGTTTCTCTGTAGTGCCAGGCTTGTATCTCTTAATCCATTCCACATATTTACTCGTGCACTGACTGGTATTACCTGCACCGAGTACCCCCTTCGGGTTTTATTTTCCTTTAAAATACCTACATTTATGTCCCCATAATCAAAGTTTTCTCTAATCTACACAATGCATGAGAATTGTTCTACCTGATCAGCTTGCATATGAGATATTGTCAATGTGGTGTTACCTCTTTGCTGTTCCATATCCCAAAATGTCACGATTCCTTCTGTAAATACTTCGTCTGTGGTGATTTGTCTCCAGGCTACCTTTACTTCTTTTAATCCAGCTCTCTGGTTGTCAGAAAACAAACAGGTTAAATTTATTCCCGCACCTTCTGGCACCATTACATCTGGCTCCGGAACTGTAATTTTAACAAATGCTTTTCCCACCTGCATTATACAGACTAATGTTAAAAGAACTAAGTCCTTGCCCTGAACACCAGCTTTGTTGCAGACAGAGGCTGTACTTCCCATCTTGACGGGACCTTCTTGATTCGAGTGTAGTGAATCCAGTTGTCGATCCCTTGGACTTTCACTGCCGTGTAGGTAGTCATGATCACTTGGTGAGGACCGCCCCATACTTCTTTCAAGGGTTCTGTATTCCAGTTCTTTACATATACTTGATCTCCTGGCTGGATGTCATGGACAGGATTTTCCAAGGGCAGAGGCCGGTTCCACTGCAATGCTCCCCGCAGCGCTGTAAGGACTTTATTTAAAGACAAAATGTAACTCAACAATACTTGATCTCCTACTGAGGGTCCCCTTTGTAAGTTGCAGCATGATATGGCTTGCCATACAAAATTTCGTATGGACTTACTCCTATCTTTTCTCTGGGTTTAATCCTGATTCTTAGCAAGGCTAGAGGTAGTGCCTGGGGCCACTGTATCTTTGCTTCCTGACAAATTTTCTTAATCTGCCCTTTTAATGTCTGATTCATCCGTTCTACCTGGCCACTAGATTGTGGTCTCCAGGGCGTATGGAGATCCCAGGCTATCCCTAATACTCTGGCTACCTCTTGGACTACTCCAGCTACAAAGTGAGGTCCCCTATCTGAGGACATTCCTAATGGGATCTCAAATCTAGGAATGATTTCTCGTAGTAAGGTTTTAATTACTTCCTTTGCCTGGTTAGTCCTGCACGGGAAAGCTTCCGGCCACCCTGAAAAAGTACACACATACACCAGTAAATAACGGTACCCTTGTGCTTTTGGTAGCTCTGAGAAATCTATTTGCCAATAGTCTCCTGGTTGCAGCCCTACTTGTAACTTTCCTAGTTGTATTTGCCTTCGTGTCACTGGGTTATTTTTAATACAGACAGGACACGTGGCGTTAATCCGTTTTGCCATTGTTAACATCTGGTTGGAAATTACTTCATGTTTTAAAAATTGTACCAATGCGTCTGCTCCCCAATGGCACTTGTTATGTTCGATTTCTAAAATTGTTTTCATTACTTTTGTCGGCAGTAGAACCTGACCTACAGCTGTGACATACCATCCTTTTTCATTCTTCTGGGCCTGGAGAAATTGAGCAAGCTTCTCATCTTCATGTGTATACCATGGTTTCTGCTCAAGAAAAGAAGTTGCAGGGTTAATTCGCACTGGAAATAAAGCTAATTGTGTCCATACCTCTCGGGCAACCTGTTTGGCAACTCTGTCAGCCAACTGGTTTCCTTGGAACGCTTTTCCCTCTTCCTTTTGATGTCCTTTTACATGCATCACTGCCACTGCCTGAGGTTTATGCACTGCTTCCAATAGTGCTAATATTTGTTCTTTGTGCTTAATTTCTGATCCTTAAGAATTCAACAGTCCTCTTTCTTTCCAGAGTGCTCCATGTACATGTATTACTCCAAAGGCGTATTTTGAATCAGTCTAAATGTTTACTCTTTTCCCTTGACTCAATTCTAAGGCTCTCACCAGAGCATGTATCTCGGCTTTCTGGGCTGAAGTTCCCGGGGTTAAAGCTTGAGCTTCTATTATTTGTGTCAAAGTCACTACTGCATATCCCGCATACCTGGTTCCGTTTTCCACAAAGCTGGATCCATCTGTAAACAGTTCCCATTCCGGATTCTCCAAAGGCTCGTCTTTCAGGTCCTTCCGGCTGGCATACACCTGTTCAATGATTTCTACGCAGTCATGTGTCAATTCGCCTCCTTCTTCCTGGCTGCTGCTCCTAAGAAATTCTGCAGCTGAGCTTTTTCTTTCGATACTCGGTATCCAGCTTGTCCCAGCATATTAAGTAATCCAATAGTGAGTCTGAGGCAAACATCCTTTTCTGTGGAGGCTATAAAGATGTCATCAACATATTGTAGGAGAACATATAAGAAAGGTGATTCTTTTACCTGAGTCGTCTTCCATTCTTCTAACTCTCGAGCCAATTGATTTCCAAAAATAGTTGGTGAGTTTTTGAATCCTTGTGGTAGACGCGTCCAGGTGAGCTGCTTCTTGCGTCCCGTGTCTGGGTTCTCCCACTCAAAGGCAAAGTATTTCCTACTTTCAAGTGCCAAGGGGATACAGAAAAATGCATCTTTCAAATCAATTACTGTGAACCACTTAAACCTTTCCGACACAGCTGTCAACAATGTATACGGATTAGCTACTACTGGGTGTATATCTTTAGTGATGTTATTAATTGCTCTTAAATCTTGAACTAATCTATACTTACCATTTGGCTTTCTGACTGGGAATATCGGAGTATTGAATTCTGACTCACATTCCTGTAAAATTCCCAAGCTAAGAAATTGTTCAATCATGGGTGCTATTCCTATTCGTGCTTCCAATTTCAAAGGATATTGTCTTACCCTTACTGGGGAGGCTCCTTCCTTTAGTTCTATTACAACCGGTTGTGCTGCTTTTGATTTTCCAGGTACTCCTGTTTCCCATTCCCATGGTACTACAGCTTGTTCTATTTCTTGTGGTATTTCTGCTGCTTCAACTTCTTTTACTACAAACAACTTAGCAATATTCTCCTCAGGAAATTCCAATCTTACTCTACCTTTTTCAAATATTATCTTTGCCTCTAACATTGACAATAGATCCCTCCCGAATAGCGATTCTGGGCTATTTGGCATATATAAAAATTGATGATCAAATTCTTTCCCCCCAAATTTTATATCTAATGGCCGCAAAAATGTTCGTTCCTCAACTTGTCCCGTAACCCCCACCACTTGGATAGTAGAATCACTCAAAGGTCCTAGCTTAGTGTTAACAGCTGAATATGATGCCCCCGTATCTACTCTAAATTCTAATGGTTCCCCATCTACTTCCATTATTACCTTTAAATCCTGGTCTAGTCAGCTCTGATTTTGGTAATTCCCCATCATGAGGGCTTGGGCGACACCTTGGGGATTTCCCAGGAAAGCACCTGTATTATTCATCAATCCCTGATTTCCATTCCCGCTGGCTATAATTCCTCCCCCAAAACCCATGCCTTGGTTGAGAGGACACTCATTTTTCCAATATCCTCTATTTTTACATAGAGCACATTGATCTATCCTAGCTGTATTCTCCCTCTTCCCATATTAAATTGACCCATAAGTCCTCCCGCACCCATTGGCATTCCCCCCTTTGCTATTCCCCTTCCCCCTCCTCGTCCACGTCCACGACTCCCCCCTCTCATATTATTTCCAGCCGCTTGCTGTAACACTGCCAACATAGTAGCCTGCTGTTTCCTGGCCGTTTCTTTTTTCCTATTATTATATACCTTCCACGCAACTTCCAACAGTTTATCTAAATTCCGAGTATCCTCTCCCTCCAGTTTTTGTAATTTCTTTCTAATATCTTCCTGAGACTGCCCCATAAAAATTAATGCTAGCTGTAATTTTCCCGATTCTCCTTCAACTTCTAAATTAGTGTATCGACGAGTTGTCTCCTTAAGCCGCTCTAAAAAGGTTGACGGAGACTCATTCTTTTCCTGCCTGACCGAATACAACTTAGACCAATTCAAAGTTTTTGGTATTCCATTCCGTATTCCTTCTGTTAACAAATCCTGATAAGCTTTAAGTCTCCGAGACCCGCCCGTCGAGTTGGGATCCCACTCCGGATCTTCCCTAGGTACCAAATCATTTACTGTACCATCCACAAGCCGCAACCTAATCATTTCTCGTGCTTTCTCTGTCATAGCTTTAAACACCATTTCCTTTTCAGTAGAATCCATTATTGTGTCTAACAAAACTTGTAAATCATTCCAATCTGGGTTCTGAGTCTTAATTACCATTTTTACCACCCGCGCAGTTCGTTCAGGATCCTCCCGATACGCCCCCCGCTGATTGTTTCCAAATTAGTAAATCATTCGGAGAGAAGGGAACTTTCACTATGACCCGTTCCCCCTGCGGCCCGACAGCTTCACGGAGCGGAACCATTAAATGAGCACCTTCTTCCTTTTTCTTCCTTTCCACCTCCCACCGCCCTCTCCGAGTTCTTTCACATAAGGGGGTCCGTGGTATATCAGTGGTTTCTATTTTTGCTTCCCGATCCCCCCTTTCTACCTCTGGCATACTTTCTCCACGTTCCTCCACCGGAGGGGCACTAGGGGCTATCAGCAAAGAAACATCCTCCTCAGGTTCTGAAAACCTAACTGAGCATTCCTTCTCTTTCTGCCAACCCTTACATCCATCACAATTCTGCTTTAATGTTTTCAAAACCATGATCCCACACTCCTTTTGCCACTCCGGTTTCTCTTTCAAATAATAAAAGAGGTCTAGATACGGTATTTCATCCCATTTTTCATTACTTTGCAGAAAATGCATCAGAGGTGTAATAATGTCAGGATTCAGTGTACCGTTCCTAGGCCATTGCATACCATCGGGTTCATATAAAGGCCATACATAATTACAGAAATCAATCAATTTCCTTTTACTTAGTTCTTGACCAAAATTCCCCACATTCCAATGTTGTAATAAACAGCCCAAAGGCGAATCGTCCGGGATTTCTATCCCAGAACTTGCCATAGTTCTAAACGTTTTTAAAGACATCATTTCACTTTTTTTTTTTTTTTTTTTTCTTTTTTTTTTTTTTTTTTTTTTCTTTTTTTTTTTTTTACAATATACACCACACAACACTCACACCCTTTCCACAAACCTTACCACACTGCACACCACACACAACACTCACACCCTTTCCACAAACCTTGCCACACTGCACACCACACACAACACTCACACCCTTTTCCACCAATCCACCAATCTTGCCTTTCTCGTCGCCGCGAGTGGCAAGTGCTGAACCTGCGCAGTCACTGCCGCGTCTGACGGTCAGCGCCTAGGCTTTTCCACAACCTTAAAGACGTCTGTGACCCCCGTGCGGAATCGCCGTTCCGACTTAATCGGCAGGCCCCCCTTCCCCTCAATAAAAGAATAAAGCACCTTCGGGCTTACCTCCAGGTCGTCCGTCAGGCGCGGGGTCGGGCACGGGTTGATGTTCTCCCCAGAAATCACCTGGTGCCGGCGTGGAGTGGATCAGCCCACGAACCGCCCCAGCCACCTCCGGAGTCCCATCTGGGTCGCCAGAAAACTGTTGCCCGATGCCCCAAACAGAACACAAACTAACAGAGTCAGTTTATGCGGTGCTTTATTCAGGGCCCGGGGAACCTGCGGACTAGCGTCCAAAGTCAGGATCCCACAGCTCCCTTTTTCCATCAGGTTTTTATACCTTTTTACAAAGTGGTCTACGTGCAGAAATACACATTCTTCAAAACAATACAGATACATAAATCTTGCAGGTATCATTCCTAAAAGTTATAAATTCTGCATGCTTGTCTACTTAGAACTATAGGCTACCCCCCTTAATCCCCCTTGTATATTTGCCCATCACCAGAATCCTTTAATTATTATTATTATACTTTAGCCTTATCTTGAAAGTTTCTAGATGTCCTATATGCCCTACTAAATCCTTTGATTATTGTTTTCACAGTTCTAAATGTTCTATATGCTCTACTAATTCTTTTCACTATTGTTTCACAAGGTAGGTTCTCAGGGCCTGTCCGAAAACTGCAGTTTTCTAAGCCTTAGCATGACTACTACTATATCTACATTAGTCCTTTTTCTCATTATTTCGGTATCACCTTGGGGACCATTATTCACCCAGGACCCCCACACCCATGGAACCCCATTCCTGGAATCCAACCCACGAAAAAAATCCCTGGATGCCACGTGGTTCTGGGGCTCTCATCCCTCAGTCTGAATCCACCCAACACGTTGGACCCCCAGCCCTGGCACCCCAGTCCCCTGGACACCCATCCCTGGCTCCTTGCCCCGCCTCAGCCTGCAAATTCTGGCAACATCCTGTCCCCACCATGTGCCACCATCACCCCCATGTACCACCATGTCCCCACCCTGCCCCCATCCTGTCCCCACCCTGCCCCCACCAAGGGCCACCTACACATGAGGACGAGATGTGACCTCGCTTCCTGTCCCTTCATCCCAAGAGCCGCCAGCCGGGGGACAGGTGGCCCCAGCAGCGAGTGACAGCCAGTGCCCATGGCCAGGGACACTGGGATGGC
This sequence comes from Erithacus rubecula, assembly GCF_903797595.1. NCBI lineage: Eukaryota > Metazoa > Chordata > Aves > Passeriformes > Muscicapidae > Erithacus > Erithacus rubecula. Next base: position 106,630 of record NW_027635996.1, on the reverse strand, counting down.
CGGGAAGGTGGCGCTGCTCCTGTGGGGTGAGTGCCCCGGGCATGGGCCTGACGCCCTGGGGATGGGCCCTGGTGAGGCAGAGAGCAGTGGGGAGGGGGCACAGGGGGGCTGTGGGGACCGCTGAGATCCCCAAGGCCAGAAGAGGAAGGGCACGGGCATGGACATGAGTGTGATCAGAGCCATGGGGTGATCGTGGGGAGAGGAACAGGGGAATTAGGATGTTGCGTCAGGAACAGGGGGATAGAGATGTGGAGACAAGGATGTGGCAAAAGGTACCTTGGGGCTAGGGCAGCTGTGGGGACAGGGACAGAGAGACAGAGATGCAGGGACAGGGACAAGGGCCACATCCCATGCAGATGAGCCATGGGGAAAGGTGCCATGGGAATGGGATCATGGGCACAGGGCCATGGGGATGTGGCTGTGGGGACAGCACATGGGGTGTCCACAGTGTCCCTATGTCCTGCCTCAGCCCAGGGTGAGTGAGGTGTTCTTGTCCTCAGAACCTCTGTGCTACACCAGTGCTCCCGTGGGGACAGTTTGGGGACAGACGCCACACCAGGTCCCCCAGATACTTCTGTCCCTGCAGGGCCACCCCCACCCAGTCCTGTCCCTTCTCCCTTACAGTCCAGACCCTCGGCCTCACTGGTGAGTCCTCGGGGGATGCCATGTCCCTGCCCTGCTGTCCCCTGCCCCGTGGTGGCCCTGGCAGGCTGGTGTCCCCTGTCACCCACAGGTGCCCAGAGCACCCAGCTCCTTGTGGAGCCCCCCTGGACGCCGGCGGTGCTGTGGGACCGGGTGACACTGACCTGCCAAGGCTCAGGGACCGCCGGTGCCACCACCTGGTACAAGGACAAGCAGCGCTGGTGGCAGGAGGGACCCGACAGCTTCACTGTCACTGGGAGTGGCACCTACACATGTTACAGACCCAGAAGTGGGCTCAGCACCTCTGTGAGGATGTTAAATGGTGAGGGTGGTTTGGCACATAACAGGGACCCCGCAGGCTCAGGCTGGACTCAGCTCCATGTGTCACCCCCTGGTGTGACCAGAGCCTGTCCCCTGTTCTGGAGACATCACAGAGCATCCCAGTGCGTGGGGACCTCCGTGCTGGAATTGGGGACCCCTGGTGTGACCCAATGGGGGATCCTGGTGACATCGGCTGTGACAGATCCCTCCTGTCCCCCAGACTGGCTGGTGCTGCAGGTGCCGGCGCAGACGTTGCTGGAGGGGGACATGGTGACACTGCGCTGCCGGGGCTGGTGTAACAATTCAGTCACCTCGGTGTCCTTCTATCGCAATGGGAAGAAACTGGGGAGCCTCCACGATGGCACTACACTGTCCCTGTCCCCTCTGCAGCTGCACCACAGTGGCCGCTACCACTGCAGGGGCTGGGTGGAATACTGGGGGTGGGGGTGGGAGGAGTCGGCGAAGGTGCCAGTGACAGTGCACGGTGAGTGCCCCACAGCTGCCCCCCCAAGACCCCCAGAGCCCCTCCCCAGGGACTAGGGGTAACAAATTCACTACCACCCTCTCCTTCCCAGAGCTCTTCCGGTGCTAATGCTGGAGGGTCCCCCCGAGCTCGTCGAGGGGTCCCCCCTCAATCTCAGTTGCCTCAGCACCCCCAGCCACCTGTGGCCCCCAGCCCCCCTCCTGTACCGCTTCTACCGGGACAGGCAGTTGGCGGGGGGCCCGCAGGGGTCCCCACAGCTCCTGGTGCCCGCCGTGGGGGTCTCCCACTCGGGGAATTACAGCTGCAAGGTGCGCTCCAAGGGAGGGGCCGTGTGGAAGAGCAGCGCCTGGCTCGGCGTCACGTTGCACAGTGAGTGTGGGGATGGGCACGGGGAGCCGCCACAGCACCCCAGCTCTCCTATCCCCTCTGTATCACCACTGCCACTGCTGGCGCAGTGATGGTGACAGTGTGGCCTAGAGCCCCACTTTGCATGTCACTCTCCTAGGTGAGTGGGACCCTCGGGGTGAGGGTGACTCCAACCACATTATCCCCGATTCCACATATTCCCATTCCACCTCACCCCCTCACACCATCCCCAGCCCAGCCCAGCTCACAGCCCTCACCACTGGGTGTCACAGACCAAGGCAACTGGGACCATCTGGCTCCAGGTGTCCCCACCCCAGACATCCAAGCCATGCATCCCTAACCCAACTGTCACATCCCCCACTGCACATCAGGTCACATTCACCTGACTGAGTGTGACCCTCCCACAGCACTGAGACCCTTGGCATTGGGGTGATGCCCCCGTTGATGTGCCTCATGGCATCCATCACATCCCACCCACACCATTCCATGACCCCCACCAGGTGACAACCATCCCCACCCTTGGACACAGCATCCCTCAACCCACCCTTGCCTCACCCTCACCCCATTCTCATCCCCCATCCCTCATCCATATCATGGCTGCATCCCACACCACAAAATGACTCCCAGTAACATGGGGTCACTGTCCTGGGTGAAGGAGTCCCTCTGTGTCCAGGTGCCACCATGCAGACTCCCCTGTCCACCCACAACAGGTAGCAGCCCCTCCCCCCCGGCCTCAGCCCTGTCTGCGTTCCCACAGTGCCCGTGGCCAATGCCACCATCACTCCCAGTCCCCCGGCACTCCAGGTGTGCCCAGGTGACCCCGTGACCCTGCACTGCTCGGTGCAGGTGGGCTCAGCCCCTGTCACCTTCACCTGGCTGCACAATGGGCACAAAGTGGCCCGGGGTCCCCTCCTGGAGCTTGGGGCCATCGATGTGGGACATTCGGGCACCTACCAGTGCGTGGCCACCAACCAGCTGGGACAGGACAGGCACCGTGTATTCCGGGCACTCAGCCCAGAGCTGGCCCTGGAGGTGACACCACAGGGAACCACTAGACACCACTGGAACACAGGTGGGGTCACACGGGGTCATTGGGATTGCAGGAGCCCTGCAGTGACAGGTGACCCTGATGTGTCCCTTCTGTCCCCAGAAGTGGCTGCAAGCCTTGGCGGGTCCTTCCTTTTCCTGGTCTTGCTCGTGGGTGGAGCTCTGGGTTGGCACCGGTGGAAAAACATGGGTGGGTGACAATGGGGACAATGGAGGCCAGGGGAGCTGTGGGACTGCAGAAATTTTGGGTTTATGGGGCAGCAGCCATAGCCCTTCATTTGGACTCTTCTGAGTGCTCAGGTCCTTTGCTCAGCATCAGGAAGTATTTGGGGTGGTGTTGGAGGCCTTGCATGGATTTGGGGAATCCTTTCAGTGATCCTGGAGGAATTTGAATGGTCCCTCTCCCTGCCAGGCTTGAGCTTCTGGGGGGCTTGGGTGTTCCAGAGAACTGTGGCACTACAGGGGTTCAGGGGGACACCAGGAGTGCTCAGAGGTCCTGGGGGAAATTGAGGGTGCAGTGAGGTTTCAAGATTCCTGAGTGGTCAGGGCCCTGTGGACCCTACAGTTACCCCTCCCCTCTTTTCTTTGCAGGTGCCAGGAAGCAGCGGGAGAGGTGAGTGGGGGGCTCAAACCACACTCTGGCCTTTGACCCCAACCCCCCAGACTTCCCATTCCCTCCCACACATCCCCTTTATTCTCTCAGGATCCCCCCGCAGCCCCCGGCCCCCCCAGAGGAGGGGGAGGTGCTGTACACCCATGTCGTGAGCACCAAGCAGACAGGGGGTGAGTCTGGGCTGGGACACACACAGAGGGACATGTCACCCATGAGTGTCTCCCCACCCGGATGTCACAGCCAGTGTCTCTCGCAGTGTCCCCCCGTGCCACCACACTGCAGGATCCCCAGGTGACCTACGCAGAACTGCCAGCAACCCATGGGCGACCACAGGAATGTGGGGACATCTACAGGAATGTGATGTGACACTCGGGGCATGGCTGGGCACTGGGGGCACTGGGGGCACTGGGGGTACTGGGAGCACTGGGGGTACTGGGTGACCCCACCAATGGGCAGCCACACTTATGTGGCCACCCACTGCTCCCATGGGTGCCAAACAAACAGGGGTAGATGGGCACAAAAGGGGAGCTCACATGAGAGCCTGCACAGGGCACCCAGAGCCCCCCATGCCCCTTGAACCCCCAAGGGCTTAGCCACTTCCCTCCCACTACAAGCAATGGCTCCCCATTCCACATCCTAGTAGTCCCAGAACCCTTAAACTCTTCCCCATTCCCTCCCCATTGCGCTCCCAGTACCAACCAAGGGCTCCCTATTTCCCCTCCCAGTGCCTCTTCATTCCTCCCAGTACATTCTGGTGGTTCCCATGCTCTCTCTCAGTGGCCCTGTACTCCCAGTGCCTCTGCAATGCTCCTCTCAGCACTCCCAGTAAATCCACGGCTCCTCATCTCTCCTCCCAGTGACAGGGGAATATAGGACTTGTTTCCCTCTTGTTGGCACCAGAATGCAGCTTTTTGGTTCAACTGGTGGAGCTGGTGTTTCTTTGTTCAGTTCTGTTGGACTTTAGGAATGGGATTCTCCAATTTTGGGCTGTCAACACAAACCAGTGCTCAGGATTCCCTTGTCCCTTGTCTCAAACTCCTCCTGTGCCATGTTCCCAACACGATGATATTAAAAATGTCCTGAGGGGGTTTTGCAGCCTCCGCCTTTTCCTGTGCAGTCAGGATAAGACCGTGGCACAAAGTGAGATGTCATTGACATGAGAAGTTGGATGTCTCAAGACATTTTGGAAGACCTGTGTGTGACAGGGCTAGGTCAGGCCTTGCTTTTGGTGACACAGGGCCTCATGTGTCAGTCTGTCTTTCAGCCATGGCACACTGGGGACAATGTTACACTCTGCCAAACCCAGCTCCTGAGTGGCTGAGTCACCAGAAGTTCGACCATGGCAGAGGGCCCTTTGTGACCAGATGTATTAAAAGTCAAAGCATGAGTCCAAGTGTCTGACCCTGTCTTCTTTTGGTGTGTTTTCCCTATCCATGCTGGAAAACAGGAGTTAGAAATGGCTTAAAATAGAAATGTCTGCCAAGGATAGCAGGAACATTCCTGGAATAGAAAGTGGACCATCCTCCCCCAATTGTTATAACTATGAAAATTATGGGGCTTTCAGGCAAAAGTGCAAGAAAAGGAGTAAGAGTTCATTACTAGAAAATTTATAAAAAAAAGCAGAACAGAAGAAAACAACACAAGAACAGAAATTTCCAACCAGCTCAGGGCTGTTTCTTCATGTTTGGTGAAATTATGGCCACAGCCAGCAGGGGGCGCTGCAGGGAGCACTCCCGCCCAGCAGGGGGCGCTGCAGGGAGCACTCCCGCCCAGCAGGGGGCGCTGCAGGGAGCACTCCCGCCCAGCAGGGGGCGCCCGGTGCCTGCTCCAACCCCTCAGGGGCCATGGCGGCCTCGGGAGGGAGGGATGAGCCCAAATCGCTCCTTTGGCAAACTCACGCTTTGCACCAATCGGTGCCAGCACCAGCACCAGCAGCGCCCGGGCAGAAGAGAGGAAGGCAGCAGCTTGGATCCTGGTGCCCAGTGGCAGTGGAGCAGTGTCCCGGCACAGGCACACACCCTGCGCAACACCCGCCACCGCTCTCCCTGATGGGAACGCAAGGAAGGCACCATCCAACCCCAGGCAGGTCTCAGGCCCACAGCAGCACCTCTCGTGCCTTTCCACCACAATTCCTGAAAACCCTCAGCTTCTCCCTGCCTTTTCCTCCTTCAGCCCTGGCACAGCAGCTCTGGGAATGTTGAATTCCCCTGGCATGTTGAGGAAGGCAGGTGCTCCTTGCTGACACTGCCAGGGCTCCTCAGGGGCTCCAGAGCACGTTTGGACCTGCTGCTCTTCCTGGGCCACTGCTGGTCCTGACACAGCAGCCATGGGGGGAGGAGGAGGAGGTGAGGGATGGAAAGGGGGAGGATCAGGCCCTTGATTAGCTGTTGTTATTAGGGCTGGAGTTCCTGAAGTTCAGCCATGCTGCTGAACCACCCCTGTGCACAAACACACAGCTCTGTTGGATCTCTGAGGGATTTTGGGCTACTGTGGCAGTACTGGAAATATTTTAGGGCTCAGATACCTCCAGCTCTGCCCACAAGAATCTTTTTTCCATGCTGGGAAAGTTTTCTGGAGCTTCTCCCCTTGGCCACTGCACAGGGATGGGCATTGGTCAGCCCTGCTCTGGCCAGCCCCAGGTGGCAGCCAGGATCTGAGGTTCCCCCACCCCCTTGGCTTTGATTCTCGCAGCTTTTGAGCTGCTGCAAAGGTGACAATTCTTTCTGTGGCCAAAAAAGGCCTGGCTGTGGTTTGCTCAGCCCTGCAAGAAGCACAAAAGCCAGTGTGAGCCCAAGCAGTGGCTCTGTGAGGGCCTTTGATGGTTTTCAGAGCAGGGCTGACTGGAAACCCCCCCTGCAGGGGCAGCTGTGAGGGAACCAGTCCAGAAATGCAGCAATTGATCATTTGGTGCCTGTCCCCAAGGCACTGAGAGAGCCCCAGAACTGCTGCAAAGACAACAACAATCTGCTCAACAACCTGACCAGGATGCTCCTCTGAGCTGAGCTTCACAGGCAGAGCTGAACAAACAGAAACCATGTCTTCTTGTTTAATCCAAAATCTGCGTTTTTTGTCAAATAAGAGGGATGAGAATTCTGTGACACATGACACTGGGGGAGGGAATTAGGAGCCCCTGGCAGTTCTGGGAGCACTGGGAGTACTGGAACAGGGAGTTCTGGGAAGTTCCACATGGGACCTCCCATTCGTGGCCACTTCCCAGGCAGGATGGGCACCAACTGGATCTGGGGTGGCTGGGGGGACACACGGGGGTTGCCCTTGGGCAGGGAACTCCAGTGCCCTCAGTGTCACAGCACATCATTGTAGATGTCACTGGGGTCCTGCTGTCACCCGTGGGGCCCTGGCAGCTCCACATGGGTCATCTGGGAGAGAAACCTTGTGAGAGACACCTGGTGGGAGTGCCTGGGGGGGTTGACACTCGTGGGTGACGTGTCCCTCTCCCCCCCACACTCACCCCCTGCCCACTCATTGCCCATAACGTGAGGGTCCAGCACCGCCCCCTCCTCCTGGGGAGGCCTATGGGGATAAGGTGGGGTCTGGGTGGTGTCTGGGATGGGGAAAATGGGACTTATTGCTGGAGCCCCCCACTCACTTGTCCTGGGGCTCCATGGTGTCTGCATGGAGAAGGGAGGGGGCGACCATCGGACCCCAGGAGCCCTGACCCTTCCTGGGAACTTGGTGGCTCCAACCCCCCATGGGATCCCCAAATCCCCACTGGAGTCCTGATTCCCAACACACCCTTGATTCCCCCTGGAGACTCCAAGAACCCCTAAAACCCTCAGAACTTCTGCATCACCACAGTGCCCCCAAAGCCTCTGGTGTCCAAATTCTCTGAGTTCCGGTACTCCAAGCCCGGCAAGGAGAGGCAGCCCCCCAAACTCTCCAAGGATCCCAAAAATATCCCTGAACATCCATGCATGGCCTCCAAGAGCTCCCCAAACCCTCCAAGAGCTCCCAGTGCAACCACAATGTTCCTCTAATCACATCCAGGGATGCCCTGAAAGCCAATCAAGACCCTCCAAATTCCCCCACAACCCTCAGGACCCCCAGCTGAGGTCACTGTGGGCTCAGTTTTCCCCAGCCCAGGGCCCTGGGTGCTGCCCAATCTCTGCCTCCACTTTGGGGGCATTCCCTCACTCCAGGACCCCCATGCCCTCCACTGTCACCCACCCCGGCAGTGCCACCAGCGACAGCCCCCGATGACAGCCAGGAGCAGGAGCAGGTACAGGAGGGTCCTGCCGACATTCACAGCCACTGTTGGGGACACAGGGGGACACAACGGGGTCACCCTGAACCCCGGGAGTCCTGAACAACCCGGTGACCTCATGTGACCCCACCTGTGTTCCAGTGATGTCCAGTGGTTCCCTGTGGTGTCACCTCCAGGGCCAGCTCTGGGCTGAGTGCCCGGAACACGCGGTGCCCGTCCTGTCCCAGCTGGTTGGTGGCCACGCACTGGTAGGTGCCCGAATGTCCCACATCGACGGCCCCAAGCTCCAGGAGGGAACCCCGGGCCACCTCGTGCCCGTTGTGCAGCCAGGTGAAGGTGACAGGGGCTGAGCCCACCTGCACCGAGCAGCGCAGGGTCACAGGGTCACCTGGGCACACCTGGAGTGCCGGGGGACCGGGAGTGATGGTGGCATTGGCCACGGGCACTGCGGGGACACAGACAGGGCTGGCACCTGGTGAGGCGGGGATGGGAATGCTTTGGGTGGTGTCACCTCAGTCTGGGGACCCCACTCACCCAGGACAGTGACATTCAGGGGGACACTCTCAGCCACGTTGTCCCCATCGCTCACCCGACACTGGTAGTGGCCGCTGTCATTGTCCCCAAGGTTCCACAGCTCCAGGTCAGGTCCTCTGCTTAGAGGTGACCCCAAGCCTCCCCGGTGCCAGGAGAAGGACAGGGGACCTGTCCCCATGGCCACCGTGCAGCTCAGCACCAGGCGGTCCCCAACTGCCACCCGTGCCCCGGGGGGCTGCACGGACATGGACACCCCTGAGGGCGGAACCCCTGCAGGGGGACATAGGAGGGATTGGGGACATGGGAAGAGTGGGGAACAGCAGGGGGGAGTGAGAGACTCAGAGAGTGGGAGGATCAGAGAGGGGGTGGGGGGATCTCAGTGAGGCTGAAAGGGGTGAAGTGGGGCGGACGCTTGGAAAGGGAAGGAAGGAACCCCAGGGAAGGATGGGATATTCAGAGAGGGGACACAAGGTGAAAGTTGAAGGGATGCACAGGAAAGATTTTGGGGACCCAGACAGTGATGGAAGGGCCATGGACAATGGAGGGACATCAGAGAGGGAGAGGGACACCCAGGAAGAACTGTGGGGATCTGGTGGAGGATGCAGGAACCAGCAAGGATGATGTGGGGAACCAGAGAGAGAGCTGAGAAGGCAGGGCAGCACGCAGAGGGTTGAGCAGGGATGGGAGACCTGTGAGGGCTGTGGGGGCTTCCCGTGCCCATCCCCGCACTCACTGCGCACCGTGACGCCGAGCCGGGAGCTGCTCTTCCGCACGGTCCCCCCCTTGGAGCGCACCTCGCAGCTGTAATTCCCCGAGTGGGAGACCCCCACAGCGGGCACCAGGAGCTGCGGGGACCCCTGCGGGCCCCCCACCAACTGCCCATCTCGGTAGAAGCGGTACAGGAGGGGGGCTGGGGGCCGCAGGGGGCTGGGGGTGCTGAGGCAGCTGAGATTGAGGGGGGACCCCTCGGGGAGCTCGGGGGGACCCTCCAGCACCAAGACAGGCTTGAGCTCTGGGAAGAAGATGGGGGTGGGGACGGTGGTTCTGAGTACACTGATAAGTGGCTTTGGGGGTGTCAGGATATTGGGGTTCCAGCTGTGGGGGTGCTCACCGTGCACTGTCACTGTCACCGGTGCTGACGCTTTTGCTCCTGCTCGCACCAAGCCCCCACAGTGGTAGCGGCCGCTGTTGTGCATCTCCAGGGGCAACAGGGACAGCTCTGTGTTTTTGAGGGACCCCCTCAGCTCCTTGTCGTCCTTGTAAAATCGCACCCTGGTGACAGGATTGTCCTGCCATCCCCGGCAGCGCAGTGTCACCGTGTCCCCCTCCAGCAGTGCCCGTGCTGGCACCTGCAGCACCAGCCAGTCTGTGGGAGCAGAGAGTCGCGTCACACTGAGGAGCCCGAGACAGGTCCAGAGTGGGTGGCAACAGCACCGGGGATATCTGGGTGCAGTATCCACTGCATGGGAGGGTCCCAGAGACAGCAGGAGCACCCCCGTGACACAGCTGTCCCTGTGTGCAGGGGACAGGCTCTCAGCACACGAGGGATGTGCATCCATTCACCGAGTGAAACCCAACCAGACCTATCAGGGAGCCACCCTGAGCATTTCAGATCCCCACTCACCTTGTGATACCATCACGGGGCGGCTGAGCCCACTGCTGGGTCTTTCACACTGGTAGGTGCCACTCTCGGTGACAGTGAAGCTGTCGGGTCCCTCCTGCCACCAGCGCCGCCAGTCCTTGTACCAGGTGGTGGAACCGGCGGTCCCCGAGCCCTGGCACGTCAGTGTCACCCTGTCCCACAGCACCGCCGGCGTCCAGGGGGGCTCCACCAGGAGCTGGGTGCTCTGGGCACCTGCGGGTGACAGGGGACACCAGCCTGCCAGGGCCACCACGGGGCTGGGGACAGCGGGGCAGGGACATGGCATCCCCCGAGGACTCACCAGCGAGGCTGAGGGTCTGGGCTGGAAGAGAGAAGGGACAGGGCTGGGTAGGGCTGGCACCATGGGGACAGCAGCACCTGGGGGACCTGGTGTGGTGTCTGTCCCCAAACTGTCCCCACAGGAGCACTGGTGTAGCATGGAGGTTTTGAGGACAGAAACACTGAAGTAACCCTGGGCTGAGGCAGGACATGGGGACATTGTGGACACCCCATGTGTGCACAGGTCACCTCCCCCTGCCCTAAAGCACCTGTACCCGCAGCCACATCCCCATGGCCCTGTGCCCGTGATCCTATTCCCATGGCACCTGTCACCATGCCCCATCTGCACAGAATGTGACCCTTGTACCTGCATCCCTGTCTCCCTGTCCCAAACAGCTGCCCCGACCCCAAGGTTCCTTTGGCCACATCCTTGTCTCCACACCCCAATCCCCTGTTTCCATCCTCACATCCCAGTTCCTCTGTTTCTGTCCCCACGGCCACCCCATGACTCTGATCACACTGGAGTACATGCCCATGCCCTGGCTCTGCTGGCCTTGGGGACCTCAGCGGTCCCCACAGCCCCCCTGTGCCCCCTCCCCACTGCTCTCTGCCTCACCAGGGCCCATCCCCAGGGCGTCAGGCCCGTGCCCGGGGCACTCACCCCACAGGAGCAGCGTCACCTTCCCGGCCATCCCGGTGTCCCTGGCCATGGGCACTGGCTGTCACTCGCTGCTGGGGCCACCCGTCCCCTGGCTGGCGGCTCTTGGGATGAAGGGACAGGAAACGAGGTCACGTCTTGTCCTCACGTGTAGGTGGCTCTTGGTGGGGGCAGGGTGGGGACAGGATGGGGGCAGGGTAGGGATCTTGTGAGACGTGAGGGTGATGGTGGAATATGGTAGGGACAGAGTTTTGCCAGAATTTGGAGTCTGAGGTGTTGCAGGGAGCCAGGGATGGGTGTCCAGGGCATGGGGGTCAGGGGAAAAAAGGGACCCTCAGGAAGGGGTTTGTGGTGGAACTAACAGCCATTGGGATGGGATGAAGGCAATGGTGGTGCTGGGCAATGGGAGAGCTGGGACTGTTGTCCAAGAGAGGGGAGGAGAGATCAAAAGAACGGGGGTATCATGATTTGGTTCCCGGGGGGAAACAGGGATGTGCAATGGCTGGGTGGGCACACAGGTCACAACTCCTTCACAGGGTGTCTCAGATTTTGGCTGACTCAGTGCCCAGCACAGCCCCCACAGGGTGTTCATGGCCAGGGGGGCACCCAGACTTGTCCTGAGAGGTTCTGCCTCTCTGCCCCACACACCCCTGGGCTTTTTCCTGGCTCACACATCCCAGGGAACACCTGAGCAGGTAAGAGATGGGCCATCCCAGAAAGGGGAAAAGGGGACTGGGGTGTGCAGGTAGTGGTTGGGGCGCTGTGGGGGATGAGGATCTCTGGCTGTGCTCCCCCAAGATTTTCACTTTCTCTTTCCTGCAGCAGAAGGAAGAGGCTGTTTTTACTGAGGCCAGGACGTGGATTCTGTTGTGGGGACACATCCAGAGGGGTTCCGCTCTGAGAGAAAAGGGCTCCTCTGGGCTGGTGACACCTGGGTCTTATCCCAGGGGCCTCCTCGTTCTGGAGGTGCCACATCCTTGGGGATTCCTGTCCCAGAGTTGGCACATCCTGGGCACCTCTGTCCTGGGGTTCCTGAGCTTTCTCACTGTCCCCAGTGTGACCCTGGCACCTCGGGAGTGCCCAAACTTAAGGTGATTCCTGTGTTGACCTTGCCCTATGATGGGAAATGCCAGGTACATTTGGTTCCACTGCAAACTGTGTAAATGCCCGTTTGTCCCTCAGGCTCTGATTCCCTGGTAAATCCACTGCACCCTGCCCTGAATTCCCCTGCCTGGGCACTCCCTGCTCCTGCTGGGACACCCCTGTGCCCCAGAGCCACGTGTGAAACCCCTGCTCCATATTTCCACATTTTTCCCTCTCTACTGGTGTCCACATTCAGAACCCAATCATTCTTTCTGGTAGGTTTCAGAGGGCTGCACTTTTTGTTCAAGGAGGAAGGTCCTGGTCAGGTTGTTGAGCAGATCCTTGTGGGATTTCCAGCAGTTCTGGGTCTCTCTCAGTGCCTTGGGGACAGGCACCAAATGACCAATTGCTGCATTTCCGGACTGGTTACCTCACAGCTGCCCCTGCAGGGGGGGTTTCCAGCCAGCCCTGCTCTGAAAACCATCAAAGGCCCTCACAGAGCCACTGCTTGGGTTCACACTGGCTTTTGTGCTTCTTGCAGGGCTGAGCAAACCACAGCCAAGCCTTTTTTGGCCACAGAAAGAATTCTCACCTTTGCAGCAGCTCGAAAGCTGCGAGAATCAAAGCCAAGGGGGCAGGGGAGCCTCAGGTCCTGGCTGCCACCTGGGGCTGGCCAGAGCAGGGCTGGCCAATGCCCATCCCTGGGCACTGGGGCTGGGCCATGGCTGGGCCCACACTTGGATGGCCACTGGATTCAAGGAGCAGGAGTTTGGGAGCTCCTTGCAGCCTGGGGCTCCATTCCTCAGCTGCCCTTAGCAGCTCAGATCCTGCAGGGGAGGAGCGAGATTGGGAAAATCAGGAACAGGATTTCTCTACAAATGAAATAAACCCAAAGTGTCCCCACCCCTGAGGACAGAAACCTTGTGTGCGATTGATTTGGAGCAGCACAGGGAGGGGGAAGCCCCCCAAGAGCTTCACAAGTGTTTCATGGGGAGGGTCTCATCCATCTCCTGGTTGCCAGCACTGAGGCCCTGCAGGGGTTTTAAGTGTGGGGCTGTGTTTTGGGTGTTTTTGAGTGTCTGTGTCTTCCCTGACTGACACCAGCCCATGTCTGTTACCCCCAGTCAGCCCTGCTGGGGATTTTCACCCACAGAATGGTCTTGGTGGGCTGTGCAATGGGGCCAAGGTGCTGCACCTGTGAGGGTTCCCAAATGGGGATTGAGGCTCCCAGATGGGTGGGGCCAGCCAATGAGGGGGTGTAGGGTGGGTGGGTCACACCCTGAGTCAGGGCACCCCAGAGGTCACAGAGGTCACAGTGCCCCACTGAGGACAGAGGGGGATGGCAGGGCCCCCCTGCCCGGGACAGGGGTCTCCAGGATGTGCCCTACCCTGGACAGGGACTTGCTCAGGGAATGTGTCCAGGGACCCTGCCCAGAACCACCATCCCCCAGGACAGGATCTCCCCCACTGGGATGTGTCACCGCTGGGACAAAATCCAGAATGTGTCACCCCCAGGACAGGATCCCCTCAGGCAGGACCCCCTGGATGTGCCCCCAGGACAGAACCCACCCCGTGTGACTCAGCACAAACAGCCTATTCCTTCTGCTGCAGGAGAGAGAAAGTGAAAGTATTGGGTGAGCACAGCCAGACACCCCCATCCTGCACAGCCTCTCCACCCCTCCCTGGAGTCTCTCCACCCCCTTTTCTCCTTTCCTCGGGCTACCCCAACCAGTTTTTTCCAAGGTGCTCTCCAGGATTTTTGAGTCAGGAACTGGGAGCAAGGTGGCATGGCACAAAATTGTGAAAGGGGAAAAAAGAGGAATAGAGAGAGGAGAATGTCAATGGCAGGGGACAGCACAGAAGTGAAGATACCCAGGATCCCCATGTGATGCCTGCCCAGGAAATTAGCACCCCAGTGTTGGGCCCTTGGTCACCACAAAATCTGAGGCACTAAGGGAAGGAGCTGTGACCCCTGGCCTGCCCAGACACTGCCATCCCTGGCACCCCCATTCCCCTGGAAACCCAACCATGGGGACTCCATTCTTTATGTTCCCCCTTCCCTGGGACCCCCATCCCAGCACTGCCATTCTCCAGGATCTCCATTCCCAAGGACCCCCATCTGGGTAGTTCCAGGCCTTGGGACCCCCATTCTCTGGGGGCCCATGATTTCCCCAGGACCCCCATTGCTCTGGCACCCCCATTCCTGGGATCCATTCCATGACCACAAATCCCTGGATGCCATGTTGTTCTGGGACCTTCTTCACTGAGTTTTAATCCACCTAACCCTTGTGACCCCCATTCCCATGGGACCCCATCCCTGCACCCCAGGGCCCTGGACACCCATCCTTGGCTCCCTGCAACACCTCAGCCTTCAAATTCTGGCAACATCCTGTCCCACCATGTCCCACCATCACCCCATGTCCCACAATGTCCCCACCCTGCCCCCATCCTGTCCACACCCTACCCTCACCAAGAGCCACCTACACAATGAGAAGACACCTGCCCTTGCTTCCTGTCCCTTCATCCCAAGAGCCGCCATCCAGGGGACAGGTGGCCCCAGCAGCGAGTGACAGCCAGTGCCCATGGCCGGCGACACCGGGATGGCCGGGAAGGTGGCGCTGCTCCTGTGGGGTGAGTGACCAGGGCACAGGCCTGACGCCCTGGGGATGGGCCCTGGTGAGGCAGAGAGCAGTGGGGAGGGCGCACAGGGGGGCTGAGAGGTTACCTGAGGTCCCCAAGGCCAACAGAGCCAGTGGGGGACAGAGCCGGAGCTCCCTCAGTGTCACCAGGGTCATTGTGTGACACTCAGAACAGGGACAAGGGGACAGGAATGGGATGGGAATGTGGGGGCAGGGATATGGGAACAGGAACAGGGGAAAGAACTGTGGGGTTGGGCTCCACAAGGCTGGGGCAGTTGTGGGGACAGGGAAAATGGGGGAAGCATCATGAGGATGTGGCCGTAGGAATGGCAGGTAGTGACCTGAACAGGCACAGGGTGGCTGTGTTGTCCCTGTCGTCGAGATGTCCGTTCTACCCAGACGTGTGACAAAAAAATGTCCCCTGGGAGCTTCTTCAGACATATTGGGGACTGTACTTGAGCACATTCCTAAAAGAAGGGTGTCCCCATGGGGACATTTTGGGGACAGTCTCACTCTCCCCCCCTCGGTCACACTATCCCTGCAGAGCCACCCCCACCCAGCCCTGTCCCTTCTCCCTTCCAGCACAGACCCTCGGCCTCGCTGGTGAGTCCTCGGGGAATGCCATGTCCCTGCTCTGCTGTCCCCAGCCCTGTGGTGCCCTGGCAGGCTGGTGTCCCCTGTCACCCGCAGGTGCCCAGAGCACCCAGCTCCTGGTGGAGCCCCCCTGGATGCCGGCGGTGCTGTGGGACCGGGTGACACTGACGTGCCAGGGCTCGGGGACCGCCGGTGCCACCACCTGGTACAAGGACAAGCAGTGCTTCCGGCAGGAGAGAAGGGACAGCTTCACTGTCACAGAGAGTGGCACCTACATGTGTGACAGACCTGGCAGCGGGCCCAGCCGTCCCCTGATGGTGTCAGATGGTGAGGGGGGATCTCAAATGCTCAGAATGGCTCCATGATAGATCTGGGTGGGCTCCACTGTGTGGGTGGCCTCACAGCCTTCCTGTTGCAACAGGGACATCCCAGTGCATCCCACTGTGGTTGGAGCCCCCTGGGGACAGCTGTGCCACAGGGCTGCTCCTGGTGTCCCTGGGAACCTCCCGTGCAGTGAATACTACACCCAGACGTCCCTGGTGCCATGGGCACCCACTCTGGACGCGTCTCGGGCTCCTCAGTGTGATGAGACCCTCCTGTCCCACAGACTGGCTGGTGCTGCAGGTGCCAGCACGGGCACTGCTGGAGAGGGACACGGTGACACTACGCTGCCGAGCCCAGCAGAACAACCCTGTCACCAGGGTGCAATTTTATCAGAATGAGAAGGAGTTCAAGGGTGCCATCAGGGACACAGAGCTGTCCCTGTCCCCCCTGCAGCTACACAACAGCGGCCGCTACCGCTGCGGGGGGTGGGTGGCCTCAGGAATGTCACTGTCAGCACCGGTGACAGTGACAGTGCATGGTGAGCACACCCACTGCTTGAATTCAAATATCCTGACACCCCCACAGCGACTTTTCAGTGGACTCAGAGTCACAGTCCCCACCCCCATCTCCTTCCCAGAGCTCTTCACGGTGCCGCTGCTGGAGGGTCCCCCCTCAATCTCAGCTGCCTCAGCACCCACAGCCCCTTGCGACCCCCAGCCCCCCTCCTGTACCACTTCTACCGGGATGGGCAGTTGGTGGGGGTCTGCAGGGGTCCCCACAGCTCCAGGTGCCCGTCGTGGGGGTCTCCCACTCAGGGAATTACAGCTGCAAGGTGCGCTCCGAGGGGGGGGCCGTGCGGAAGAGCAGCGCCCGGCTCGGCGTCACGGTGCGCAGTGAGTGTGGGGATGGGCACGGGGAGCCCCCACAGTTCTCCCATCCCTGCTCAACCCTCTGCGTGCTCTCCTGCTTTCCCAGCTCTCTCCCTGGGTCCCTGCATCACCTCTCCTGTTCCCTGCATCCCTCACCAGGGTCCCTCAGCCCCCTCCTGTTTGCAGCTCTCCCTCTGTGATGTCCCTCCATTGTCCATAGGTCCCACCATCCCTGTCTGGGTCCCCAAAATCTTCCCTTCAACCCTCTCCTGATTTCCCCTCTCTGAATCTCTCATCCTTCTCTAAGGTCCCTTCCACTCCTTTCCAAGTCTCACTCACATCTCTGGGCCCCCTTCGTCCTCACTGGTGGCTCCCCACTCCTCTCTCATCCTCCCCCTCTCTTATTCTCTCATGACTCCGTGGTGTCTCCCACTCCTCGACTGTCCCCAGTCCCTCCTGTGTCACTCGGCAGGGGTCCCACTCTCGGAAGGTCACTTCTGGTGCACTCCCGTTGGTGAGAGGTGGCACTCGGGGACACTCTGGAGCTGAGCTGCACGGTGGCCGTGGGGACAGGTTCCCTGTCATTCCCCTGGCACCGGGGAGCCTTGGTCACGACACTGGGCACTGCTCCAATCCTGGAGATGCAGCACGTTGGGGATACTACCTGTAAGGGACAGAGTCCTCCTAAATGTCCCCATCCTTGGTGAGCAGGACCCTCTGGGTGGGAGTGACTATACCCATGGATTCCCCATCCCACCCCTCTCACCCTTATCCCCCCATCTGGTCCATAATCCCTAGCGGGTGCCAGCACCTCCCGCTGACCTCAGCCCTGTCTGTGTCCCCGCAGTGCCCGTGGCCAATGCCACCATCACTCCCGGTCCCCCGGCACTCCAGGTGTGCCCAGGTGACTCCGTGACCCTGCACTGCTCGGTGCAGGTGGGCTCAGCCCCTGTCACCTTCACCTGGCTGCCCAATGAGCATGAGGTGGCCCAGGGTCCCCTCCTGGAGCTTGGGGCTGTCGATGTGGGACATTCAGGCACCTACCAGTGCGTGGCCACCAACCAGCTGGGACAGGACGGGCACCGTGTGTTCCGGGCACTCAGCCCAGAGCTGGCCCTGGAGGTGACACCACAGGGAACCACTGGACACCACTGGAACACAGGTGGGGTCACACGGGGTCATTGGGATTGCAGGAGCCCTTCAGTGAGAGGTGACCCTGATGTGTCCCTTCTGTCCCCAGCAGTGGCCGCAGGCCTTGGCAGGTCCCTCCTCTTCCTGCTCCTGCTCGTGTGTGGAGCTGTGGGCTGGCACCGATGGTACAACATGGGTGGGTGACAATGGGGACAATGGGGTCCCTGGGGAACTGGGGGGGCCATTTAAATGTGGGGGTGATGGGGTGGCACCCACAGCCCCTGACTGCAGAAGTGCTGAGTGCTCAGGACAGTTGCTCAGTGTTCTGAAGGATTTGGGGTGGTGTTGGAGGGTGTTGCAGGGATTTTGGGAGTTCTTTCAGTGATCCCAGGGGAATTAGGAGATTCAGCCTCCCTGCCAGGCTTGACATTCTGGGGCTTCATGCAGTGCTGGGTACTGGGGTGGTTTAAATGTTCTGGGAATCACCATGGATTCTCAGGGGTCTGGGGGGAAATTAAGGAGGCAGTGGGGTTTGAGGATTCCAGAGAGGGGTCAGGGCCCAGGGGACCTGACAGTTACCCTTCCCCTCTTTCCTTTGCAGCTCACAGAAAGCAGCAGGAAAGGTGAGGGGGGAGCTGAAACTACACTCTGGCCTTCGACCCCAACCCCCAAGACCTCCCATTCCCTCCCACACATCTCCTTTATTCCCTTAGGGTCCCCCCACAGCCCCCGGCCCCCCCAGAGGAGGGGGAGGTGCTGTACACCCACGTCGTGAGCACCAAGCAAACCGGGCTGGGACACACGCAAAGCGACACGTCACCCATGAGTGTCCCCATGACCAGATGCCACAGTCAGTGTCTCTCACAGTGTCTCCCTGTGCCACCACACTCCAGGATCCCCAGGTGGCCTACGCAGAGCTGCCAGCGACCCATGGGCGACCACGGGAATGTGGGGACATCTACGGGAATGTGCTGGGACACTCGGGGCATGGCTGGGACTGGAGGTCCCTTCCTGAGGGCACCCCTCATGTGTACCCTCTCTGCTCCCATGGGTGCCCACTGTAGCAATGTATTTGAACGTCTTAGACTACAGTGTGCTCCTACCAGTGCTCTGGCCAAATCATTTTTAGATATTCTTATCAAACACTCTGGAAATTGTCAAGGCTACTAAAACTTAAATTGTGCTAATCTGGGAAAGAAGAAGCAGAAAACAGAATACGAAGACTGCAAGAATTAAGATAAAGAAGGGCCTGGAAGCACTGAACTGTAACCAATCATATTTCCTGAGAGGTGCCAGCAGAGCACGTGGACAACACAGAGGCACCCATCAAGTACTGCGTGATCCCAGGGACAGTAGTTTTAGAATGTGTAAGTAGAGCATTGTCCTGGTTTGAAAGGACAGGTGTCTGCCAGTAAGGGCAGAAGTTTCCCTTTGGAATAGAGACTTTGGTTCCACTCCCCCCCCCAAGTATTATAATTGTTTGAATCAAGGACTCTGAGGCAGAGATAAGGGGGGTGGGAATAACAGCTCTTTTACTAATATATCTAACTGTACAAGCAGAAAACAATAACAGTTAAAATTGCTAACAGAACGAAATAGGTAACTCGGTGTCAGTCCCTTTAGATGCAAGCACGCTGTTTCTGTGCTTAGTCCCAGTTCTGATCTGCTGAAGGGCAGGCGGGAACAGAGGCAGGAGGGAGGGGGGAGGGGCAGCAGCGGCCACGCCGGTCCCGGGCGGGAACGGGCTCACCCTCACCGAGGGCGGCGGCTCCTCGCTCACCGTGTGTGTCCGGGGGATCAGCTGTGTCCGCAGAGGCAGGAGGCTGGAACGGGGCAGATGCAGGGCAGGTGATCGCAGAGGGTCTGGCTCTGCTGTGCTCGGCCGCGTGGCTGAACGATCCCAGGCGTCCTGCTCCCGGCTCACCGGAAACGCGAGTGCCCTCCCGGAAGCCTCAGAGGCCCCTCCGGGGGCCGTCCCCACCCACCCCTTTGTCTGGACCCATCAGGGACCCTGGGTGTAGCCCGGCCAGCTCCATTGGCATGATAATGGGAAAAATTCTTTCAATTGACACAGTAACAGAAAAACACTCAACCCCCAACAAGCATAATGCAAACAATAAAGTGGCTTCTGCTTAATCACACTGGTTAGTTGTTCACAAGTACTGAGCTCCTGCATGTTGGTGACTCCACAGTGATTTACACCGTGCTAATGAAGCAGAGCTACGCACCCTTTGCACTCTGCAGGGCTCTGTGAGTGAACAGGCGGGAGGCTCGGTTGGAGACTGGCGCTGCAGAACCGCGCTGGGGGAGTCGGAGGGCATCTCCAAGGAATGCGGGAGAAAGAAGGGTCCTGGGAGAAAGGCTCTGGAAAAAATATGTACAGTGCAGCAGGGACACTGGGAAAGGTGAGCAGCTGGGGCTGGAAGGATGGGAAAGGCACTGTCAAAAGAAGAGCAGGCCATGCTGAATGTCCTCCAGCTTATTCTTTCTAAGAGAGCAGTGAAGTGTGACCTGGAGGTCTTAAAAAGACTCTTGTGATGGGGTCAGGAGAGAGGATTTTTTGCCACCCCCAAGAGTATTTTTGACAGTGGGAAACGCCCCCCAGGAGTGCTTCCCTCGAGTGGGAAAGGCTGGGAATAACTCTCTGGGATGCTGTAAGTGATGGGTCAAAAGAAACCAAGGGACTCAGAAACGGAATATACAAAGTAGTGAAAGGTTATGGCTACAGCCAGCCACAGGATGCCAAGAAACAAGAAAAGGTCATGGACCAGAAAATACATCACTTCTTTGAGCGTGGGAGAATAAATGAGTTGTGGGGACAGCGGTCTCAAGAACCATGGGTGAGGGAACAGCCGAGAGCTGAGAAAAGTAAAAGAGAAATTGCCTCTGAGCAGACACGGGGCGCGGTCTGAAGAACCGGGGAACAAATGAGCAAAGCAGCCACAGAGCCGCGAACTGGAATTGTGGGAGAGATACAGCCAGTGAGCCGGGGAGACAAAAAAAAATCATTACAGGCTACTGGAGGGACTGCGGTTGCCACTGTGGCCCTCGCTGCACCCCTGAGAGTGCCAGAAAACTTTTGAACAGTGGCCCCTGTGCCTGTGGCTCTGTTTCTGTCCCCTTTGCCCATGAATGATGGAAAGATTACCTTTGAATTTAGTTTTCCTGTTAAAAAGTCTGCTAGAAAATGTTATAATCGTGTGAGATGTTACATAATGATTTGTGTCATTATAGAAACACAGCATGGGATCAATATAAACAAGAATATTGAACTTAATGTAAAGCATGGACATGAGACAGAGGAAAATATAATAATTTCATTATATTTCTTAAAATGACTTTGCTGTGAATTACTGGCTTTTGCTGTTATGTGTTTTATGCCACTATAATTATGAATTGTATCCACTTTTTATTATAAGGAAAATGCAAGCTTGTGTGAACATGGGAAGGCTTGTTACTGCTGTTACCTGCTTGCTAAGAGTGTAACCTGAGAACAGGTTCAAGCCTTGTCCAGCCCTGGTGGGGGCTTGTAGCCGCTGTTGCTTGGAATCCAGCCAACATGTTCGGGCTATCCCAGCACAGTAGGCATGACAGCACTCAACAAGAACCTGCCTAGAAAAGGGGCAGTGACCAGGGCTAGAATGGACGTGTTGGTGGAGTGCAGACTCCCTGCATCCCCAGCACTGCTTGCCCGTTCCTTATCATGGAATTAACAAATTGCCTTATTGATTAACCTACCCGATTGTTGTAATTTATAAAAAAAATTGTGATCTCAATGTGATGAATTTCCATTTTTCAGGGGAGAAAAACTGATGCTGGGAAAACACCCTACCTTTGGTGCCTCCTGGGGTGACTCTTGCCTTCTCCTGGGATAGGAAATTCATCAAAAGATAAGGCATGGGCAAGAAATTTGAGCTCCCCGAGGAAAATTGCAGTAAATTACCTGTGATTTCTTGTACACGAAGATCCAGGCAAGAACATCGGACTGTGAGTATCGCTTGGTTGGGTGGTGTGTGACTGGTGTCTGTCTGAGATGCAGCAGTTACGGGCCGAGTGCTGAGTTCTTCTAACCTCAGTTCTGACTTCTCACGAGACAAGCAGCAGGTGAAGGAACAAAGTGATTGAAGAGGGGACTTCCAAAATAAAAAAGGGGCTGGGAGCGCTTCTTGAAGGGATATAAAATAAAGTCAGGGACCAGGGGTGTTTGTCAAAGGGATTTTATTTAAACCGTCGGGGGCCAGAGGCACTGAAGGACCAATCAGGAATGGGTCAGGTTTTTTCAGAAAACCAAAGAACCCAGGTACCAAAGGTTCAGATAAGAATCAGGGTTCATGTAAGAACTGGGATACAAAATATAAAGGGAGCCAAGGGTTTCCTAGCACAGTCCATAGTAGTGGATTACTAGGAAACAGGACAAAAGTAGCGGACCCAAAACATTGCTGGATTGAGGGATGAAATTCCGAAGAGCATCCAAGGTTGTCCAACAAAAATGTGAGAACAAGCAAAGAAAAAATAAGGGTTTTCTTTGCTGTGGAGGGGGGGCAAGTGTGTTGCAGTTACCAGAGAAATTAGTTAGAAAGAAGAGGCAGAGGCCAGGGATGAACTGGAAAAATGGGACAAGAAGCAGGTAAGATGGGTTTGAAGAAAGAAGGAAAAATGCTGGCAGATATGCCCTGGGAGGATTAGATTTGCCAGCCCTTCAATGTATTTGTAAATTCAGGAGAATCAAGTGATCCAAAGAATGGGGAGAATGCCATGTGTTGGGCAAGAGACACAGAACCCCTGGAAGTAAAACTTTTTAAAAGATCAAAAACCCCAGAGATAGAGCAGAAAAGAAAAAAAAAAAAAAAAAAGAACGAAATATTGCCTTCCCCCTGGCTCCGGTTTTGCCCTAGCCTCGGCACCCGAAGCTTTTCCCCCGGTGCCTGCCCCAGCCTCCATCCAGGCTGCTGCGGGTTTTTCGCAGGTTGCTCCAGCCGTGGCCCGGCTGCCCTGGGCTCCCCGCCCGTGCCAGCACAACCCACGCCGGTTCCTCTGCCTGTCCCCTGTCCCTCCCAGGCGCCGCGGTCCCAGCGCCACCAGCCGCGTGTGCACGGGCCGTGCACTGATCTGGGTGCTGATGGAGGCTCCTCGGCGGTTCCCTCCAACCACTCTCCCCACAAGTGCTGCCTTCTGCCCCCACCTCTCTCTCTCTCTCGGGCACTCTCAGGTCTGTTACTAAACCCCGCCCTTGCCACTGCTCCCTTAGTGACTCCGGCTCCCACTGCCCAAAGGAACTCCCTCTGTAAAGGAAGAATATCGTACCAAAGTGCTGAGAGTTCAGCTGAAATCCAGAGACATCCTGACAGTCCCTCCCATCCCACTACTCCTAAACATTCATGTTTTAGAGACGGGGAGAAGGGAAAGGGTGAAGCCCTGGCACAGTCAAGGTACCAGGAGCAGGCTGAGAATGCCTGTTTGTGCTGTGAAGAAAAGATACACTGTGGAGGGAGGTGCCCTCAGCTGGGAAGGGATCTGAGAGTAGTTCGGGAGGTACATCTGGAAGAAGATGGGGAGATCATGGGCTCTATCATCCAAAGCCTTTAAGAAAACAGGCCCACAAAAGAAATTATTAAAATTTATAATAAATACTGGAACAAGATGAACTTGTGTAGTAAATGTTCAAAAAAATGTGATATGTGTAGTAACACTGTGGAAATGGCAGGAGAAAGGGAAAAGGAATTTGAAGTTGCTGTCATTAATTAAAGGTGCAATAATTAAAAGTAAAACCAAAGTATGGAGGAGAAATATCTTACTAATTACTCAAATAAGTAATAACATATTGAGAAGAAAAATTTTCAGACACCATTAGGAATAGGGGTTATAGCAGAAGGAGGGAAATAAAAGAACAAGCCCTCCTAACAGGAAAAGATACATCTTAATAGTTCATCCAAATGTTTAAAAAGAAAAAGAACGTCAGGATATGTCTTAATTAATGAAAAAATATGCAGACAAGTAAAAAAGAAAAAGGAAAATTACAATCAAATTGGTTAATACAATTTTACAAATTGAATTTTAATGTTCCAAAAAGAGCATTAAAACATTTAGGAAAAAAAAAAAAACAACCAAAAAACAAAAAAAACAAAAACCCAACAACATTGTGGGAAATACCAATTTTACTCTTAGAAGGCAGTGACTCGATGAGCCGCTGTGCTGAGGGGCACAATCCCCCCTTCACACGCTGCCCCAGCTGCTGGGGATGTGCCCGAGGACACGGCCCGAGACGCTCCGGCCGCCCGCCCCTCACCGTCTCTGCCGCCGCCAGCGCCGCAACGACGAGTCAGCGCAGCCGCGGCGGAAGTGACGCACTGAGCCACGCCCAGCCACGCGCTGTGCCCCCTGGGAAATGGAGTCCAGAGCCGCGCACACGCGCAACTAAAATAAACTATATTTATACAGCAGAGTTTCGCAACATTATACATACAGCATTCATTTTATTAATTGCGAAAAGCCAATAATATGATATGTTCTTATAACAACGATGGAATCGTCTAAAATAGAAGCAAGCCCCCCAAAATACATTGTGTAGTTCAGAACAGCGAACAGAAGGTGGCAATCTTACTCCATGGAAAGCATAAATGACAGAAATCCAAAAAATCCTGAGTGACGGAACTCACTGTGTGCAAAATGCGGAGGGATTTCGGGAGGGGTTTGGGCAGTCTCATGACTATCAGGATGTCTGTAAAGCCGAGGGAGCGGTGCCCGATGGAACGTGTCCATGGAGGGACACCCCCAGCACTTGCCTGGGATTGGAATTGATGCCTTAAATTTTAGTTTTCCTGTTTTCCAGATTCTGCACTGCCTTAGTGTGTGACTCTGAACTCCATGTAAAGTGTTAGGAGGTTCTCCTCACAGTTCAGTCAGACAAAACAATCCTTTTCCAGCTCCAGGACCAGGGACACTGTGGCAGCTTCAGCCTCAAAATGTATAATTTATACAAAAAGTGCAAACAGCAGTGAATTGGGGAGAGCAATCTGGGAGGGTGAGATTGCATAACCTGGAACTGGAATTGGACAATTAACCCTATGGAAATGGGCCAAAAGTTATAAAACTGTGAAAACTCATGGCTTGGAGTCCAGCTTGGGTGAAGCCTCTTGTACTCCCCAAGGTGTATCCGTGTAATACTCTTACTAAATTCTATTTTATTCCTTTAACTCTGTCTAGTGTCTGTTCCAGGTCAGCCTCTTTGGGTATCAGAACGAAGGGGTACTTTAACAGTTAAATGAATTTATTTGGATCAGGAAGAGGAGCCCTTGGTGGGGTTTGGGGGGTCCCTTGCTGAGGGTTTAATGAGAGGAGTTGAGATCCCCAGCCCCTGCTGGGAATTTGGGGTGTTGAGGGGCTGAGGGTCCCTTGCTGAGGGTGTGGTGAGGTTTGGGGTGTCCTGAGGTGGGGAGGGTCCCTTGGTGAGAGTGTGACTGGGGGGAGATGGGCCCATGGCCCTTGCTGGGAATTTGGGGGGAGATCCTGGATCTGGTGTTCTCCAGCTGCTGCTTTTAGACACCCAAAATTGTAACATTGACGCAGAAAACACCTTCCCATGGGAATATTCCTGATATTCCTGCTGTGTGGAAACTCACCTTCCCCCTCAAAACCAAAATTAGTGAAACTTTGTGGATCTTTTGGACTATAGTGCCTCAAATCCCTGTGTGGAATATTGGTTTTCTGGGATCCCTCCACATCTCCCCACCACTGCACTTCACTCCTGGGTTGGTTAAGTCAATTACTGATTAATTCCAGGGATTTCTGAGCTGCAGGAAAGTTTTACTACCAGCTCTGGAAGCCCAAGGGGTGTGAGGAGCTGTCAGGACTTGCCTGTGGCCATTGCATCTGAAGAAATCCTGGCTGGGATTTGGCTCTGTCCCAGCTGACCCAAATTCCCAATTCTTTGATTTTCCATATGGGAGAAGCTCTGGGAGCGGGGGGAATTCTGCACCTGGATGAGACAATTGGAGGAGCAGAATTCCCAGGCTGAGAGGGGAGGATTTTGTGGGCATTGGGAGGAATTTTTCCCCCATTTGTGAATGTTTAAAATGCTGGGAATGGCCAAAACATCCCCTTGGGACTGGCCCCGAGGCCCCAGGAATCCTTGGCACCGATTCTCTCAGGAGAGGGGATTTGAGGGAGCCCAAAGGGCATCACTTGGCTTTGGCAGAGCTGTTGTGGAGACAGAGGGAATTCAACTGCCATGGCCTGATCCTGGCTGCCCTGGAAAAGGGGGAGGCTCTGGAACCCCCCAGGGCCTTTGTGCCATCGTGGTGTGGGGACCACGGCACAGGAGGGGTTTGGGAATGGTGACACGAGAATCCAGAGCCTCCTGAAGGCTGCTGTGGCCATCAGAGCAATGAAGATCCAGGGCCCTGCCAGGTTCCTCTGGTGGAGGAATTGAGCTGGGGGAATTGTCTGGGGTTTGTTCCTTGCTGGGGCTTTCCCTGGAAATGGTTCCTTTTGTGACCCTTTGGATTCTGACCCTTGTTGCTGTTGCTGTTGGTTTTGTTCTCTCGTTGCAGTTTGCAGGAAATTGTTCTTGTCTCTGCCCTTTGGGACCTTTGCTTTTTGTGCCTCCACTGGCAGGGGGAGGGGCACCAGCCCCTGTTTTTTGTGACAGCCCAAAATTGGAGAATCCCCTTCCTAAAGCTCAACAGTGCTGAACAAAGAAACACCATCTCTGCCAGTTGAGCCAAAAAGCTGCATTTCGGTGCCAATAAGAGGAAACGAGTCCTGTGTTCCCCAAAGCTGGGAGGAGAGATGGGGAGCCATGAGTGTACTGGGAGCACTGGGAGGGGGAAAGGGGAGCATTGGGTGCCCTATGCAGCCCCCTGACTCATGGTCATCACCCTGGGCAGGATGGGCAACCACGGGAGCCATGGGATGGGGACTCCCAGTGTCCCCAGTGTCACAGCACGCTCTCATAGGTGTCACTGGTGTCCTTTAGTCGCCCGTGGGGTCCTGGCAGCTCTGTGTGGGTCACCCACCCCAGCGGTGCCACCAGTGACAGCCCCCAATGACAGCCAGGAGCAGGAGCAGGTACAGGAGGGTCCTGCCGACATTCACAGCCACTGCTGGGGACACAGAGGGACACAACGGGGTCACCCTGAACCCCGGGAGTCCTGAACACTCCAGTGATTCCGTGTGACGTCACCTGTGAGTCCAGTGGTTCCCTGTGGTGTCACCTCCAGGGCCAGCTCTGGGCTGAGTGCCCGGAACACGCGGTGCCCGTCCTGTCCCAGCTGGTTGGTGGCCACGCACTGGTAGGTGCCCGAATGTCCCACACTGACGGCCCCAAGCTCCAGGAGGGGACCCTTGGCCACCTTGTGCCCATTGTGCAGCCAGGTGAAGGTGACAGGGGCTGAGCCCACCTGCACCGAGCAGCGCAGGGTCACGGGGTCACCTGGGCACACCTGGAGTGCCAGGGGACCGGGGGTGATGGTGGCATTGGCCACGGGCACTATGGTGACACAGACAGGGCTGGCACCAGGTGCGGCGGGGATGGGGATGCTGTGGGTGGTGTCACCTTCAGTCTGGGGGCCCCACTCACCCAGGACAGTGACATTCAGGAGGACACTCTTGGCCACAGCGTCCCCATTCCTGACCCGACACTGGTAGTGGCTGCTGTCATTGTGCCCAACATGCCGCAGCTCCAGGAGGGGGCCAGTGCTCAGCAGTGTCCCCGAGCCCCCCCGGTGCCAGGAGAAGGACAGGGGACCTGTCCCCATGGCCACCGTGCAGCTCAGCACCAGGCGATCCCCAACTGCCACCCGTCCCCCGGGGGCTCCACAGATGTGGACACCCCTGAGGGTGGGACCCCTGCAGCGGGACACAGGAGGGGTTGGGGACATGGGAGGAGTGGGGGACAGCAGGGAGGAGTGAGGGACTCAGGGAGAGGGAGGATCAGAGAGGGGGTGGGGAAATCTCAGTGAGGTAGAAAGGCACGAAGTGGGGCGGACGCTTGGAAAGGGAAGGAAGGAACCCCAGGGAAGGATGGGACATTCACAGAGGGGACACATGGAGAGGGTTGAAAGGAACCACAGGAAAGATTTTGGGGACCCAGACAGGGATGGCAGGGCCATGGACAATGGAGGGACATCAGAGAGGGAGAGGGACACCAAGGGAGAACTGTGGGGACCTAGTGGGGGATGCAGGAACCAGCGAGGTTGATGGGGGGACCCAGGAAGAGAGCTGGGAAGGCAGGGCGGCACACAGAGGGTTGAGCAGGGATGGGAGAGCTGGGGGGGCTGTGGGGGCTCCCTGTGCCCATCCCCACACTCACTGCCCACCGTGACGCTGAGCCAGGCGCTGCTCTTCCACACGGCCCCCCCCTCGGAGCGCACCTCGCAGCTGTAATTCCCCGAGTGGGAGACCCCCACGGCAGACACCAGGAGCTGCGGGGACCCCTGCAGGCCCCCCACCAACTGCCCGTCCCGGTAGAAGCGGTACAGGATGGGGGCTGGGGGCCGCAGGGGGCTGGGGGTGCTGAGGCAGCTGAGATTGAGGGGGGACCCCTCGGGGAGCTCGGGGGTACCCTCCAGCACCAAGACAGGCTTGAGTTCTGGGAAGGAGATGGGGGTGGGGACTGTGATTGAGTCCACTGAGAACTGGATTTGGGGATGTCAGGAAATTGGGGTTCCAGCCGTGGGGGTGCTCACCGTGCACTGTCACTGTCACCGCTGCTGACACTTTTGCTCCTGTTCGCTCCAAGTCCCCGCAGCAGTAGTGGCCGCTGTTGTGCAGCTCCAGGGGTGACAGGGACACCTCTGTGTCCCTGAGGGAGCCCCCCAGCTCCTTGTCGTCCTTGTAAAACTGCACCCTGGTGACAGGATTGTCCTGCCAGCCCCGGCAGCGCAGTGTCACCGTGTCCCCCTCCAGCAGTGCCCATGCTGGCACCTGCAGCACAAGCCAGTCTGTGGGACAGGAGGGACCTGTCAAACTGAGGAGCCTGAGACAGGTCCAGAATGGGTGCCCATGGCACTGGGGACATCTGGCAGGAGTGTCCACTGTGCAGGAGGGTCCCAGGGACACCAGGAGCAGCCCCATGACACAGATGTCCCTGTATGCAGGGGCCAGGCTCTCACCACACAAGGGATGTGCGTCCATTTACGGAGTGGAGACCACCCAGACCTATCAGGGAAGCACCCTGAGCATTTCATGTCCCCCTCACCATTTGACACCATCACAGGTTGGCTGAGCCCACTGTCGGGTCTGCCACATGTGTAGCTGCCACTCTCAGTGACAGTGAAGCTGTCGGGTCCCTCCTGCCCCCAAAGCCGCCCGTCCTCGTACCAGGTGGTGGCACCGGCTGTCCCCGAGCCCTGGCAGGTCAGTGTCACCAGGTCCCACAGCACTGCTGGCATCCAGGGGGGCTCTACCAGCAGTTGGGTGCTCTGGGCACCTGCAGGTGACAGGGGACACCAGCCTGCCAGGGCCGCCATAGGACTGGAGACAGCAGGGCAGGGACACGGCATCCCCCGAGAACTCACCAGCGAGGGCGAGGGTCTGGGCTGGAAGGGAGAAGGGACAGGGCTGGGTGGGGGTGGCCCTGCTGGTACAGCAGCACATGGGGAAGCTGGTGTGGTGTCTGTCCCCAAACTGTCCCCACAGGAAAACTGGTGTAGCATGGAGGTTTTGAGGACAGAAACCCTTCAGTCACCCTGGGCTGAGGCAGGACATGGGGACACTGTGGACACCCCATGTGTGCACAGGTCACCTCCCCCAGCCCTACAGCACCTGTCCCCACAGCCACATCCCCATGGCCCTGAGCCCATGATCCCAATCCCATGGCACCTCTCCCCATGCCCCATCTGCATGGAACGTGGCCCTTGTCCCTGTCCCTGCATCCCTGTCTCCCTGACCCTGTCCCCACAGCTGCCC
This sequence comes from Erithacus rubecula, assembly GCF_903797595.1. Taxonomy (NCBI): domain Eukaryota; kingdom Metazoa; phylum Chordata; class Aves; order Passeriformes; family Muscicapidae; genus Erithacus; species Erithacus rubecula. The sequence continues at coordinate 77,275 of NW_027635996.1, read as the reverse complement.
TAGCCCTAAGGTTCCTTTGTCCACATCCTTGTCCCCACACCTCGATCTCCCTGTTCCCAACCCCACATCCCAGATCCCGTGTTCCTACCCACACGGCCACCCCACCACTCTGGCCACACAGGGCTCCATGCCCATGCCCTGACTCTGCTGCCTTGGGAACCTCAGGGGACCCCACAGCCCCCCTGTGCCCCCTCCCCACCCCTCTCTACCTCACCAAAGCCCATCCCCAGGGCGTCAGGCTCGTGCCCGGGGCACTCACCCCACAGGAGCAGCGCCAACTTCCCAGCCATTACCGGTGTCCCCAGACCATGGGCCACTGGCTGTCACTCGCGCTGGGGCCACCCGTCCACTGGCTGGCAGGCTCTGGGATGAAGGGACAGGAAGCGAGGGCATGTCTCGTCCTCATGTGTAGGTGGCCCTTGGTGTGGGCAGGGTGGGGACAGGATTGGGGCAGGGTGAGGGACCTTGTGGAGCATGGTAGTTGATGAGCTAGGGACATGGTGAGGCACAGGATGTTGTCAGAATTTGGGAGGCTGAGGTGTTTGTAGAGAGCCAAGTGTGTGTCCAGGGATTATGGGCCCAGGCGCTGGGGGGTGGCAGGGGGGAAAAGGAAAACCCTGGGAATGGGTTTCTGGGAGGAAGACGCAGCCCATGGGATGGGATCAGGCAATGGTTGTGCAGGCCAATGGGAGACCTGGGGTGGGGGTCCCCAGGGAGAAGAGACCAAGGGAATGTGAGTGCCAGGGAGGGGCAGTGCTGGCCGTGGCATAGGAGTCACAGCTCCTGCCCAGGGTGCCTCAGATTTTGGGCTGACTCAGAACCCATCACAGCCCCCACAGGGTGCTCATGGCCAGGGGACAACCCAGGCTTGTCCTGGGAGGTTCTGGCTCTCTGCCCCACCCCTGGATGTTTTGCCATCCTCCCATTTCCTGGCTCACACATCCCAGAGAAAACCTGTGCAGGTAACAGGTAGGGGATCCCAGGAAAGGGAAAAGGGGACAGTATTTGGGGGGCTGTGGGGGATGGGGTTCTCTGGCCGTGCCCTCCCAAGATTTTTGCTTTCTCTTTCCTGCGCAGAAGGAAGAGGCTGTTCATGCTGAGGCCAGGATGTGGATTCTGTTGTGGGGGGCACATGCAGAGGGATCCTGCCAGGAGGGAAAAGGGCTCCTCTGGGCTGGTGACACCTGGGTCTTGTCCTGGAGTCTTGCTCCAGAGGGCTCCCTGTTATGGGGATGCCACGCCTGTGGGGATTCCTGTCCCAGAGGTGGCACATCCTGGGGACCTCTGTCCTGGGGACCCTGAGAATTTCTGCTGTCCCCAGTGGGGTTCTGAGACCTCTGGGGAGCCAAAACTTAAGGGGACAAATGTGATGAACTTGCCCTGATGATGGGAAATCCCAGGTACATTTGGTTCCACAGCAATCTGTGGAAATGCCCGTGTGTCCCTCAGGCTCTGATTCCCTGGTGAATCCACTGCACCCTGCCCTGAATTCCCCTGCCTGGGCACTCCCTGCTCCTGCTGGAACACCCCTGTGCCCCAGAGCCACGTGTGGAGCCCCTGCTCCATATTTCCACACTTTTTTCTCTCTTTTCTGGTGTCCACATCCAGAACCCAAACATTCTTTCCGGGAGGTTCCAGAAGGCTGCAGGTTTTGTTCAAGGAGGAAGGTCCTGGTCAGGTTGTTGAGCAGATGTCTTTGCAGCAGTTCTGGGGCTCTCTCAGTGCCTTGGGGACAGGCACCAAATGATCAATTGCTGCATTTCTGGACTGGTTCCCTCACAGCTGCCCCTGCAGGGGGGGAGTTCCAGCCAGCCCTGCTCTGAAAACCATCAAAGGGCCTCACAGAGCCACTGCTTGGGTTCACACTGGCTTTTGTGCTTCTTGCAGGGCTGAGCAAACCACAGCCAGGCCTTTTTTGGCCACAGAAAGAATTCTCACCTTTGCAGCAGCTCGAAAGCTGCGAGAATCAAAGCCAAGGGGGCGGGGGAGCCTCAGGTCCTGGCTGCCACCTGGGGCTGGCCAGAGCAGGGCTGGCCAATGCCCATCCCTGGGCACTGGGGCTGGGCCCACACTTGGATGGCCACTGGATTCAAGGAGCAGGAGTTTGGGAGCTCCTTTCTGCCTGGGGCTCCATTCCCCAGCTGCTCTTGCTGGCTCAGATCCTGCAGGGGTGGAGTGAGAATGGGGAAGTCTGGAATCGCCCAGAGCCACCATCCCCCAGAACTGGAGCTCTTCCTTCTGCTTTGGGAGAGACAAAGTGGAAGTGTGTGGGGGAGGGCCACAGCCCAACACCCCTATCCCCCACAGCCTCCCCAACCCTCCCAATACTCCCTGCACCCCCTGTACCTCCTTTTCTCCCACCCTGGAGTTCCCCCAACCCGTTGCCTCTTCAGGTGCCCCCCAGGATCATCAAGGCACGGATTGGGGGGTTGTGAAATTAAGGAATTTAAAAAAGGAAACTGAAATGAAGGGAGGAAGAAGCCTCTGGGGGGTGATGGGGGTACAGACTATGAGCCCCTTGGAATCTGTTGGGTTTTGGGTGACCCCCCAAACCACAGGAACCCCAGGGGACACCTCTGTGCCCTAGATCACCACAACAACTGAGGCACCCAGGGAAGGATCTGTGACCCATGGGCCCACCCAGCCACTGCCCATCCCTAGCACCCCCATTCCACTGGGACTCCAATACAGGGACCCCAATTCATTATGATCCCCCTTCCCTAGGACCCCCATCTCAGGAGTGACAATCCCCAGGGTCTCCATGGGCAAGGAACCCCATTATTAAGGAATCTACTCCAGCCCTTACAGTCCCCCTTCTCCAGAACCTTGATCCTCCCAGTACCCACCATTCCTCTGGCACCCTCATCCCTCGGACCCCCATCCATGACCCCAAATCCCTGCAGCCCCCATTCTGCTGGAACCCCCATCCCTGAGTGCTCCCAGCTCTGGTGACTCCCCCTCTACAGGACCCCCCCCATTGCTCTGCACACCAATCCCTAGCCCCCCACTGCTTGGAACTCTATATCCCACCTTGTGCCACCTACCCTTGTCCCCAGCCTCCAGCCAGGGGACAGGAGGTCCCAGCAGTGAGTGACAGCCAGTGCCCATGGCCTGGGACACTGGGATGGCCGGGAAGGTGGCGCTGCTCCTGTGGGGTGAGTGCCTCTGGCATGGGTCTGACACCCTGGGGATGGGTCCTGGTGAGGCAGAGAGCGGTGGGGAGGGGGCACAGGGGGACTGTGGGGCTACCTGAGGACCCCAAGGCAAAAAGAGCCAGGGCATGGGCATGGACCCCAGTGTGACCACAGGCATGGGATGGCTGTGGGGACAGGAACAGAGGGACAGGAACAGAGGAACTGGGATGTTGAGATGGCCTCCAGGTTCTGCTGTCCCTGCAGGCCCCCCCCCCCCCCCCCCAGCTCTGTCCCTCTCCCTTCCAGCCCAGACCCTCGGCCTCACTGGTGAGTCTGCACTGCTGTGGGACTGAGTGACACTGAGCTGATAGGGCTTGGGGACTGCCGGTGCCACCATGTGGTACAAGGACGGGCGGCGCTGGGGGCAGGAGGGACCCGACAGCTTTACTGTCCCCAATAGGGGAACATACATGTGTGACAGACCTGGCACTGGGCTCAGACCCCCCTTTGAGGGTCTTAAATGGTGAGGGGGCATGTGTGCCCTGGCATCTTCAGGGTTCCTGACAGCTCTGGGTGGGCTCTATGCCTGAGTCACACCCCTCATGTGACCTCAGAGTTCGTCCCCTACACACGGGGATATCCCAGATCATCCCATTGTCCTGAGAGCCCCTGTTGCAATGGGGGACCCATGGTGCCTCCCAAGGCCTTTGGCATCCCCCAGACTCCCCAGATGTGACAGGTCCTTCCTGTCCCACACAGCGTCTTGTGCTGCAGCTGCCGGCATGGGCACTGCTGGAGGGGGACACGGTGACACTGCGCTGCTGGGGCTGGCAGGATGCCACAGTCACTGGAGTACAGTTTTACCATGGGGACAATGATCTGGGGGGACCCCTCTGTGGGACCAAGCTGTCCCTGTCCCCCCTGCAGCTGCACCACAGTGGCTGCTACAGCTGCGGCGTCTGGGTGAGCTCTGGGCCATCACTGTGCTGGGAGATTTCATTGCCAGTGACGGTGACAGTGACAGTACATGGTGAATGTGGGAAAGGGGATGGGAAAACCCACCATCTTCCCACCTTTCTTCCACCACTGCCTGAGTCCCACATCCCTCCTTCCTTCCATCCCTGGGTCACCCAGGCTTCCCATGTCTGTCTCAGTTCCATTCATATTTGTCCTGGTCCCTCTCCTGGTCCTCCTCATCCTTGCCTGGCATCCCGTACCCCTTCTGAGTTCCCAGCTCCATCCTCTGCTCTCCCTTCCCTACCTGGCTTGATTCCACCCCTCCCTGCTTCCCCCCAGTCCCTCCCTGGGCTCCCCCCACCACTCCCTGAGCCACCCCACATCCCTCCCTGGGTCAGCTCTGCCCTATCTAATGACTGTCCCTCATCCCATCAACTTCCCCCCTACTTGGGTCCACTTCTCCCTCAATGGGATCCCCTCCCACACACCGTACTCCCCTCCTGCCACCCTTCATACGTCTTACTTTTCCCAGATCCCCCATCCCACCCACGTCCCCATGCAGGGGTCTCACTCTCAGGGGTGTCCTTGTCAGTGCAGCCCCCTAAGGCACAGGTGGTGCTGGGGGACTGCCTGGTGCTGAGTTGTATGGTGACAAAGAGACAGGTTCCCTGTCCTTCTCCTGGCACCAGAGAGGGCTCAGGGACACCACTGGGCACTGGCCCCCGCCTTGAGCTGAGACACGCTGGCGACAATGCCAGCAGCCACTACCAGTGTGGACAGCATGGCCGAGAGTGTCCCACTGAATGTCACTGTCCTGGGTGAGTGGGACCCTCAGGCTGGGGGTAAGCTGATCCACAGCATCCCCAATGGGTGACTGCTAAACAAGACCATAAGTCACTGTCCCGGATATCAGGCTCTCTATGAAAGGCGCGTCTCCAGGTGCCACCTTGCACAGGCTCCAACATCCCCCCATGTGACACTCCCTCACCCCATTCCCTGCCCCTACTCACTGACGCTGCCCTCTCACCCCTCACTCCCTGCCCCTCACCCCTTATTCCCTGACCCTCACCCCTCTTCCCAGCCCCTTCCCCCAGCCTCAGCCCTGTCTGTGTCCCACAGTGCCCGTGGCCAATGCCACCATCACCCCCGGTCCCCCAGCACTCCAGGTGTGCCCAGGTGACCCCGTGACCCTGCGCTGCTAGGTGCAGGTGGGCTCAGCCCCTGTCACCTTCACCTGGCTACATGACAGGCACGAGGTGGCCGGGGGTCCCCTCCTGGGCTTGGGGCCGTCGATGTGGGACATTCGGGCACCTACCAGTGTGTGGCCACCAACCAGCTGGGACAGGACGGACACCGCATGTTCCGGGCACTCAGCCCAGAGCTGGCCCTGGAGGAGACAACACAGGGAACCACTGGACACCACTGGAACACAGGTGCGGTCACTCGGGGTTCCTGTGTGGGTCTGGGATCCCTGGATCACAGATGACCCTGGTTCACACTCACTCTGTCCCTGACAGTGACACAAATGGAACAGGGCACAGGAGGGGAACTCATGAGGTAACTGCGATTGCAGAACCTCTGGGGTAAGCCCCGTGACCCCAGTGTGTCCCCTCTTTTTCCTGCAGAGGCTCGTTGGTATTTCCTGCATTGGTCGTTGGGTCCCTGTTGTTCCTGGTCCTGCTCATTGTGGTCTTTCACTGGTGGATCCACATGGGTAGGTGACAGTGGGGGCAGGAGTCCTGCAGAGTGCTGAGAAGGCCCCAGAAAAGGGGGGGAAGCACCAACAGCCCTTGACTTGGGAGGGGCTGAGCTCCCAGTAACCTTGGCTCAGGGCCCTGGGGTGTCTGGGGAGGTGCTGAAGGGTCATGCAGGGATGTTGTGGGTTCTATTAGCGCTTTTTGGGGAATTCAGAGGGTGCTCCTCCCTGCCAGGCTTGGGGTTCTTTGGGCTCAGGGTGTTGGGGCAGTGGGGAAGTTCAGGTTTTCTGAGGAGCATCAGGGATACTGGGGACCCTGGAGGGAATTGAGGGTTTCCAAGAGTGGATGGGGAATCAAAGTCACCCCTCCAGGTCTGCTTTGCCAGTGACAGGAAGTATCAGGAAAGGTGAGTGCAGGCTCTGACCAGGATTTGGGCTTTTCCCCAAACCCTCAGGACCTCCCATCCCCTTCCACACACTCTCTTATTCCCTCAGGGGCCCCCCACTGGAGGATCCTCAGGCGACCTACATGGAACAGCAGGGGCCACATGGGCAACCTTGGGAACCCAGTGACATCTATGACAATCTACAGCAAAATTGTGACACTCTGGGAAGGGGGAGGCACTGGGTGACACGGGGAGCTCTCTCCATGGCTCCTGTGGTTGCCCATCCTTCCAAGAGAGGTGGTCATGAGCCAGGAGAAGGCTACTCAGGGCACCCTGTGCTTCCCATTTCCTCTCCCTGTACCCCCAGGAGCTCCCCCATCCCCTTGCCTGTGCCTGCAGTGTGAAAAATGAGGTTCACTTTCCTGGTATATGTTAAAACGCTTAATAAAAAAAGTCAAGTAGAAGACAAAAAACAATAAAGCAAAAGATTCTTCATTCGAGTACACGAAGTTCAGCCAAGAGCACACACTAACTCATAAAAAGACTTCCCTAAATGCATCAACATGTTGAATATTCATAAACCTAAATGCATTAATCAAAATCTTCCCCAACCTGTAAATCAGCTTTTATTGTGGCCCCATAATTTCCTTCCCTGGAGTTTTGGTTTTTGTCATCCCTGTCTTCATCCATACAGGATAATCCAAGAATATGAAGAAATTCCTGGTAATCTTTTTACCATTCTCTGAGTTACTTAGTGTGAGGGTCCTTCCGAGCCTCTCATCTGTTTCTGCCCAACGACTCTCGCCTGAGCCCTGCGCTGGCCAGGGATGGGAGGAACGCCAAGTGACTGTTCCGCAGGTGATGCCTACCAGGACTGGTTTCTCATGACAACTAGTCACAGGGCACTGACTCAACAAAGCTCCCACAGATGGAAGAACAATGGACTGGTCAGTATGGGCTGCCCCGCGTGTGTTCATGACGACAAAGATGGTCTGATGTGCCTTGAAGCGTCCTGTTTCCACCTGTTCCTCAGCGCAACGAGCTCCACATACAATAGTCCATAAATCTTCCCACATTTTGGCCAGAAGCCACTCGCTTTGGGAAAGGACTATAAAAGTGACTTTCGCAAAGGAGATCCCCGAGATCTCCCCAGACGGCAACGGACATCTATTGGCTGCTCCACGAGGATTCGTCTGCCAGTCTTGGTAGCTATAATCCCGACCCCCCTTTCTCTCTCTCTCTCTCTCTCTCTCTCTCTCTGTCCCACTATCGCATTTTGGTTGGCACTTAATAAAGTGCATTTCTGTAGAAGTAAACTGGTTTTGTCCCCTGCTGTGTCTTTTGCGCTCTAAGATCCATAAAAGAACCAGTCGCGACTCGCTCTTGAATTGGGCAGACCGTGACACTTAGACAAACAAAAGCTTTTTAAATCACCATGTTGTAGTCCAAGAAAAATATATTTATCACACTATTATTTCTAAGTTTTGTTAATAACAGAAATAAAATAAGCTATATTCACACAGAAAGGTTTTCCAACATTAAACTCATAGCATTCATTTTAATATTGCAAAAAGCCAATCATACAATATGTACTTATAACATGCAGGGACTCCCCAGTCCCCATTCGAGTGCTCCAAGTACCCTCAGTGATTTCCCCATTCTGTGGCCCTAGTGCTCACAGTACACCCTGGGGTTCCCCAAATTCCCCGTATTTTCAAGTAGCAGCACCTGTGTGTCTCTGGCACCAGCACACGATGGCTGCAGGCAAGAGCTGCAGCACTGGTGGCTCTGGGCTGGAGCTGCAGCACTGCTGGCTCTGGCCTGGAGCTGGAGCTGCAGCACTGATGGCTCTGGGCTGGTGATGGAGCTGCAGTACTGGTGGCTCTGGGCAGCAGCTGCAGCACTGGTGGCTCTGGACTGGAGCTGCAGCACTGGTGGCTTTGGGCAGGTGCTGCAGCACTGGTGGCTCTAGACTGGCTGCTCTGGGCTGGTGCTGCAGGTTGGGGCTGCAGGGCTTGTGCAACTCCTGGCTGTGACTGACACAGGAAACACAGCAGAGGTGGTGGGTGAGTGCAGGCTTCCTGATAAGTTGCTTTCCTGAGTTTCTAGACAGGATTATATTTTGGCAATCCTGGTCCTGTTTGGGTCATGAAAGCTGCATGGTGGTTCAGTGATTTCTCTTCTCACTGGGCCTCATTTTCTTGGAGGCAATTGAATAGATGACTACTTTGAACAAAGATGGTCTGATGTGCCTTGAAGCGTCCTGTTTCCACCTGTTCCTCAGCGCAACGAGCTCCACATACAATAGTCCATAAATCTTCCCACATTTTGGCCAGAAGCCACTCGCTTTGGGAAAGGACTATAATAGTGACTTTCGCAAAGGAGATCCCTGAGATCTCCCCAGATGGCAACAGACACCTATTGGCTGCTCCACGAGGATTCGTCTGCCCGTCTTGGTAGCTATAATCCCGACCCCCTTCTCTCTCTCTCTCTCTCTCTCTCACTCTCTCTCTCTCTCTCTCTCTCTGTCCCACTATCGCATTTTGGTTGGCACTAAATAAAGTGCATTTCTGTAGAAGTAAACTGGTTTTGTCCCTGCTGTGTCTTTTGCGCTCTAAGATTCATAAAAGAACCAGTCACGACTCGCTCCTGAATTGGGCGGACCGTGACATCTTTGGCGTAGTTGGCAATTGAATTCCTGATACTGGGGGAGTTGGGGGTTTCTGTGCACTTTGTACCAGGGGAAGACCTGTGCCATTTCAGCCGCACCTAGCCTGTCAGTGCCGCAAGGACTGAACAGTGTTAGAAAGCAAGGGAGGTGGTATTGGGTTCTTCCCGCACACAGACCCAGGTGAATAATCAACTCCATTTCAGTAATCGGAGAATTTTTTGAAAGGATCTCAGCTGAGCAAAAGATGGGACTTGTGTTTTTTGTTGTTTGCTACTTGGTGTAGTCGAGGAGACATCCATTGTGAAACTAAAGAGAACCTCCCAAGCGGTTTGGTCTCCTCAGCCACTCCAGGGATGACAGGGGGTTGTCCCCAGCAGAAGTCCGGGTGACAAGTGTTTTCCTTCCTGAAGTGGTTTTTCCCCCTCACACATTGATTGCTCCTTGGTGTAGTTGAGGAGACACCCATTGTGAAACTAAAGAGAACCTCCCAAGCGGTTTTGTCTCCTCAGCCACTTCAGGGATGACAGGGGGTTGTCCCCAGCAGAAGTCTGGGTGACAAGTGTTTAGCTTCCTGAAGTGCTTTTTCCCCCTCACACATTGTTTGCTGCTTGGTGTAGTCGAGGAGACACCCATTGTGTAACTAAAGAGAACCTCCCAAGCAGTTTGGTCTCCTCAGCCACCCAGGGATGACAGGGGGTTGTCCCCAGCAGAAGTCTGGGTGACAAGTGTTTAGCTTCCTGAAGAGGTTTTTCCCCCTCGCACATAATCGTAACTCAGAGGTTACAGTTGTTGTATAATTATTGTATTTGACTACTTGGGATAGCGAAGAGACAAGTGGTTTTTGTAGTTAAGTTAGTACCTCCCAAGTAGTGTGTCTCTTCACCCGCTCCAGGGAAGAGAAGGGATTCACAGTTTCAGCTGTGATTTTTGTGTAACTTTAAGTGTGTCTCCCTGAGAGTGGTTTTAGTCCCTTCGTAAAAATGTCTGAAAATGGTAAAGCTTCATTTTACGCTTTACTATCTAAGTATAATGCCAGACCCTCCCAAGGGGGGGAAGATTGGGACACACAGTAATTGGTTTAATTTAGAAAATGTGATTGATAGGATACATTCTTTGCAACATGAAACAAAATTCAAACTGAGCAAGAAAAATAAAACCACACTTTGCTCAGTTCCAGGCGCTTGTTTTTCAGCTGCTCTAGAATCTCGTTTTAAACGAGTGAGTGAGGAAAGTGCAGTGATAGACTCCTTGCAAAACCTGGTAGAAGCTTTGCAAAAACTATTACAGAAGAAAACAAACCAACTACAGGAGGAAAGAAATCAAGTACAAACTCTGCAAAACCAACTAGAACAGAAAAGAAATCAAGTAAAAACTCTGGAAAACCAACTAGAACAGAAAACAAATCAAGTAGAAACTCTAGAAAACCAACTAGAGCAGGAAAGAAATCACAACTATTTCCTACAACTATCACATGCCTCACAACATGCAGATACACCTAATGATACAGAAGAAAAGAAAACATATCACATAAAGCAGATATACCCACAAAGAGAACTAGTACATGTACAAAATAGTGGGGAAAATTGCTGCTCTAAAATGAGACCTCTCGTTAAAACAGAATATAGATACCTGAACAACGAGGATTTTGACCCCCACATAACCTCCAAAGAAATACCATACACTGCTACTGAATTGGCCAAATTAAAGAAAGAATACTCACGTCTCCCACAAGAATCTGAGACCGAGTATGTCTTTAGAGTTTCACTCACTGGAGGAGATCAAATTAAATTAAGTGAACAAGAAGCCAGTGGATACTGGGGGCCTGGAGTTTTCCTAACAACTGGAAACGCTCGTGTTCCATGGTCTCTGACACAGCGTGCAGCCTACTGGGCTGGGGGACATAGCCCCCTAGAAAGAGGTGATCCTCTAGCCATAACTGGCACCCCAGACCAACTCCTAAAAAACATTCAAAAAGCTGCCTGCTTGCAAATTATACATGAAATAAAATTCACTGCTGGTTATAAATCACCTATGTAACTACCTGTCAATACCCTCTTCTCTCTGGTGCCAAAGTAAAGATCAAACTGGTTATACAGGAATTGCAAAACTCCCCTATATGGCCAATCCAAAAACCCAAACGTGACACTGTAGCTGTGTACCAATACATACATGATGTATTGATAGGAGGAGAAGAAAAAGAAGTGAGGGATGTGCAACAGAAAATAAATTCACACCTAGAAAGCCCTAACTTGCAAATTGCCTCAGAGAAAATTCAAAAAGCTTCTCAGGAAGTGAAGTACTGGAAGACAGCCACTACTGGGACTGCCCCCCCCCGACAGAGTGGCCCAGAAATCCTCAGTAACAGAAGGAACTGTAAAAAATCTGGCAATAACAGAAACTGAGAACTTGGGCAACAGTGATGACAAACCTGCCTCAATGATTAAAGCAGCCTCTGCTTTCTCCCCCAAACAATCTTTGTTCACTAATTCTTTATTCATTAATGCTTCTGCTGAGCAAATTGTTGCTGGGAGACGGGGTGATACTTGGGTTGGAGTGCTGATGGTTATTTGGGGTATTTTCCAGCTTGAAGTGCGGAGTGCCTTTCTCGTTTGCAATTACACTGACTCTTATGCTGTGTTCAAAGGAGGTACAGAGTGGCTTCCTTCTTTGCAGCAAAATGATTGGGAAGTTAACAGAATTTCTGTCTGCATAGTTCCATCATTTTAACCTCCTGCCTCTTTGTGGCAGATTCTGTTGTGTTTACTTTTCACAGAATAACGCCATGGAACGTGAAGATTAATTGCTGAATCCCTCATTGAACCTGTATACAGTTATAGCACAGGACCTTACAGCTGTGTTTTATTTTGTGAAAATTCAAAATCAAAATTGAACTGTTGTACAATTTTCCCAAAAAATTATGTGTGGGAAAAACAATACAAAATATAAAGGGGAACTCAATGTTAATGTTGTAACACCTACTACCCAACCACCGGTTATACTGAGCCTGAAAATTTTTGAAATTGGACCCTATGTAATTAAGAAAACTGGCCAACAGCAAATATTGTTTAATTCGGCATGGTCTTTTAAACAAGTCAAATTGCCAATGCAAAACAATGTCTCAGTAATTCAGCCAGCTTGTTCACTTTTTCTTGGCGTGGACAAACAACCTGGTTGCAAAACTAGGATGATTCTTTCAAGAAACAAACAAGAAAAATAACCGGTGTTGTGGGAACAGGATTGGGAATTTTAAATAGCATTGATTCAGAGGTATCAATGAACAAATTGGTTGCCACCACCAGAGACCTGACCAAATTGAAAAAACCTCTGCAGTCCTCTTTAACAGCCCTGGGGATGCAACAGTGGTTATTCTCAAACATTTTACCAGATTGCGAAAAGGCAAATGTAAATTATCGCAAACTGATAATTGATGCTCTTGGTACTGCTCAAAACAACATCTCCTCAGCCCTCAGCTGTATCCAGGCACAGCTTTGGATGCAAACAGTTGTTGCCTCAATTATAAGGGAAGGGGAAGAAGGCATCTTCCCTACTGAAAACCAGACAATAATTTGGGACAATGCTAATGATTTTGAAAGGAAGTTTCAGTCCTGGTGGAATTTGGTAAACTTTACCTACAACCCCAGCACAAACACAGCCACAGCCTTTGTGCTGACAATACGCAACGCTTCAGTGCATTTGATATACCCCATCATTGCATTAGGATTGAATCACCATGGAACTATTCTCTATCCTTTTGAGCATAGAGAATGGGCCCGTCAAATTGGTGAGAAATGGCAAACTGTTAATTTGGAATCTTGCGTTGTTCGGGAGCAACTGGGTTTCATTTGTGAAAGCAATGCTATTGTGGCCCAAGACATCTGTTTAGACACAGAGCAAAATATCTGTCATTTGAAATACACCTTGATGAGACTCCTGCAACAGTGCTGGTGTACATAGGAAATGGATGTGTGTGTGTAAGAACTGCTTGCAACTCAGTGTTTGTAGAAAATGTAACAGTGCATCTAAAAAATCATGTAAATTTTTGTGTTTGTAATTTTACCACAATCATTGGCTGTGACTTTTCTTATACTGTTCCAGTTATGTTTCATCACCTTTTGCAATCCAATTTTACACTGATTCATCAGTTAGTGCCTGCTCCCATCGGGATGAACCTCACTTTGATTAAACAATTGTTGCTTCACCAGGACTTAATTGGGATCTTGGAAAAAATCAAGAAAAATGGGCAGAAGACCCTGGTGACAGTTCATCACGATGTGAGAGAAATACATCAGGTTTTAGAAAGGGTAAAAGGGGATGCTGAACTCAGGTGGTGGGATACTCTTTTTGGGTGGTCACCTACTGCTACCGGCATCCTAAACAAATTGTGTCATACCATTGTTGTGCTTTTGATTTTGGTTTTGATCAGTTTTGTTTTGTCAGTCATTCTATCCTATTCTCCTGAATTGGAGAATGGTAAAACAGCTGACACAATTGGCATCAACAATGGAAGCACATAATTTGATCACTACTATCTGCTAAAGATACCCCTAAAGTTATTGACACCAGACAAATTACATGAGCAATGAAAGTCAGGCTTTTAACAGCAAACTGATTAAAATTGTTTGTTGGCATGATCAGTTTTAGTAATGTTAAGCTTCTGATTAAGATGGTTTTGGAAAATAATAGTTTCAATCATAAAAACGTATTATAATGGATACTGATTTGTTTTAATTTTAATTGTTTGAATGTTATTGTATTGAATAATTTTGATTCTAATTGTTAGAATTTCAATTGTTTGAATGTTATTTCATTGATTTTGTTCTAATTGTTTGAATTTTAATTGTTTGAATTTTAATTGTTTGGATGTTATTTTATTGAATAATTTTAATTGTTTGAAAGTTATTTTAACTAATATCATTGTGATATGTTTGAAAATTTATTTTAATCAATTTTGTTTTGATTATTTTCACTATTATTTTCTGCTAATTTTCCTTCCTTTTCCTTTTCCTTTTTTTCACTGTTTTCCTTTTCTTTTCCTTTCCTTTTTCCTTTTGTCCTTTTTCCTTTTCTTTTCCTTTTCCCTTTTTCCTTTTCCTTTTTCCTTTTTCCTTTTCCTTTTTTCCTTTTCCTTTTTCCATCTCCTTTTTCCCTTTTCCTTCTCTCTCCCCTTTTCCTTTTCCTTTTCCTTTTCCTTTCCCTTTCCCTTTCCCTTTCCCTTTTCCTTTCCCTTTTCCTTTTCCTTTTCCTTTTCCTTTTCCTTTCCCTTTTCCTTTTCCTTTTCTTTTCCTTTTCCTTTTCCTTTTCCGTTTTCCTTTTCCTTTTCTTTTTCCTTTTCCTTTTCCTTTTTCCTTTTTCCTTTTCCTTTTCTTTTCCTTTTCCTTTTTCCTTTGTCCTTTTCCTTTCTTTTTCCTTTTCCTTTTCCTTTCCTTTTCCCTTTTCCTTTTACTTTTCCTTTCCTTTTCCTTTTCCTTTTCCTTTTCCTTTTCCTTTTCCTTTTCCTTTCTCCTTTCTCCTTCTTCCTTTTTCCTTCTTCCTTCTCCTTTTTCCTTTTCCTTTTCCTTTCCTTTTCCTTCTTTCCCTTTTCCTTTTTCCTTTTCCTTTTCCTTTTCCTTTTCCTTTTCCTTTTCCTTTTCCTTTTCCTTTTCCTTTTCCTTTTCCTTTTCCTTTTCCTTCTCCTTCTCCTTCTCCTTCTCCTTCTCCTTCTCCTTCTCCTTCTCCTTCTCCTTCTCCTTCTCCTTCTCCTTTTCCTTTTCCTTTTCCTTTTCATTTTCATTTTCCCTTTTCCTTCTTATCCCCATTTTTTTGTTTTCCCTTTTCCTGTTCCCAGGATGTGCTACCAAGGGCAGGTCCTGAAGATGCTACAAGGTCACAACATGATGCTGATGGAGTTTCTCAGCGACGCTCGTTGGTCACGGGGTGATGTGAGAGTCCATCCGAGCCTCTCGTCTGTTTCTGCCCAACGACCCTCGCCTGAGGCCTGCGCTGGCCAGGGATGGGAGGAACGCCAAGTGACTGTTCCGCAGGTGATGCCTACCAGGACTGGTTTCTCATGACAACTAGTCACAGGGCACTGACTCAACAAAGCTCCCACAGATGGAAGAACAATGGACTGGTCAGTATGGGCTGCCCCGCGTGTGTTCATGACGACAAAGATGGTCTGATGTGCCTTGAAGCGTCCTGTTTCCACCTGTTCCTCAGCGCAACGAGCTCCACATACAATAGTCCATAAATCTTCCCACATTTTGGCCAGAAGCCACTCGCTTTGGGAAAGGACTATAAAAGTGACTTTCGCAAAGGAGATCCCGAGATCTCCCAGACGGCAACGGACATCTATTGGCTGCTCCACGAGGATTCGTCTGCCCGTCTTGGTAGCTATAATCCCGACCCCCCTTTCTCTCTCTCTCTCTCTCTCTCTCTCTCTCTGTCCCACTATCGCATTTTGGTTGGCACTAAATAAAGTGCATTTCTGTAGAAGTAAACTGGTTTTGTCCCCTGCTGTGTCTTTTGCGCTCTAAGATCCATAAAAGAACCAGTCGCGACTCGCTCTTGAATTGGGCAGACCGTGACACTTAGACAAACAAAAGCTTTTTAAATCACCATGTTGTAGTCCAAGAAAAAATATATTTATCACACTATTATTTCTAAGTTTTGTTAATAACAGAAATAAAATAAGCTATATTCACACAGAAAGGTTTTCCAACATTAAACTCATAGCATTCATTTTAATATTGCAAAAAGCCAATCATACAATATGTACTTATAACATGCAGGGACTCCCCAGTCCCCATTCGAGTGCTCCAAGTACCCTCAGTGATTTCCCCATTCTGTGGCCCTAGTGCTCACAGTACACCCTGGGGTTCCCCAAATTCCCCGTATTTTCAAGTAGCAGCACCTGTGTGTCTCTGGCACCAGCACACGATGGCTGCAGGCAAGAGCTGCAGCACTGGTGGCTCTGGGCTGGAGCTGCAGCACTGCTGGCTCTGGCCTGGAGCTGGAGCTGCAGCACTGATGGCTCTGGGCTGGTGATGGAGCTGCAGTACTGGTGGCTCTGGGCAGCAGCTGCAGCACTGGTGGCTCTGGACTGAGCTGCAGCACTGGTGGCTTTGGGCAGGTGCTGCAGCACTGGTGGCTCTAGACTGGCTGCTCTGGGCTGGTGCTGCAGGTTGGGGATGCAGGGCTTGTGCAACTCCTGGCTGTGACTGACACAGGAAACACAGCGAGGTGGTGGGTGAGTGCAGGCTTCCTGATAAGTTGCTTTCCTGAGTTTCTAGACAGGATTATATTTTGGCAATCCTGGTCCTGTTTGGGTCATGAAAGCTGCATGGTGGTTCAGTGATTTCTCTTCTCACTGGGCCTCATTTTCTTGGAGGCAATTGAATAGATGACTACTTTGACCTCCTGATGATAAAAACACATGCATATCTTCTCTTTATGTTAGTGAATCAATTAGACTTTGTCATTGCACATTCAATTGAGGAGTCTTACCTAAAAATCATCTAAATTTTTTTATAAATATTGCATTACTCAGACTTCTTTGGAAGCTCATTAATTTCTTTCTGTTATCCTAAAAGTATGTATGACTTTTTCTAAGAACATGAAGGGACTATCAAAACAATGTGTCTAGTGAGACAAGAAACTTACAGCAGTCAGGGAATAATTCAGATATATCAACCAAAAAAGTTCCGATACCAGAATAATTAATAACATGTGAAATCAGACCAATTACTGTCATATATGATATTTGTGATAATTAAATTGCAAACAATATTAGCAAATAGTTGCTTTATAATTAATAGAACAATTGTATTTAATGTTATAAAGCAAAAAAGGGGTAAAGGAAATGGTTAAACAAAGCAGATGGAATCATCCTCCAGATGTTTGGTGGCAGTGAGGATGGTAATGGTTTAGGGCCTAAGAACAGCAACTAGAAATAAACTTTCAACCTTGAATTGGGCCATATCGGGATAATTCCGAAGCACTGGACACTGGACTGAGGCCTGTTGTGGGAACATATATTTAATTATATAACCCTAAGCATAATGTGCTTGCACCACCTGCAAGGTCAAACAGCGACACTGAGAAAGACCCGGAGGCTTCATGGGAAACAAGAACCCTAAAGGAGGAGAGACCCCGACCACTGGTGAAGCATGCACAATACAATGACGTAGATTTTAGGAATAGAAGCGAGGAGGAGCTTTCTAGAACATTCTGTATTAAAATGTTTAGTAACAGTATTTAAGTGAAATGTTTAGCTTGACTGATTCAGTGCAGTGTGAGAGGAAGGGCCCTACCCGTATCCCTGGTCAGGCTATCCCCCAGTCAGTTTTGCCTCAATTTTACTAAATTACTCACTGCCAAATTTTGTATTTACTTAAATCAATGTAACTAATATATTCTGATTGTATTCATTTATACAATTGTTATTAATAAATTGCTGCTAAATTTAACCTTGTTGTTTTGATTAATTAGACAAAATGAACATATCCAAATGCCCATTTATAGAATTACTGAGCACTAGAACATTGTACCATCATTCCAGTGTCTGCAACAGCTGATAAACATCAAATCAGTGCAGAACTAGATAACCATGTGTGGAAAATGATTCCCAAGCTCACTTCAAAAAT
>NW_027635996.1:0-59310 GCF_903797595.1 Erithacus rubecula | reverse complement strand
GACCCAGGTGTCACCAGCCCAGAGGAGCCCTTTTCTCTCAGAGCAGAACCTCTCTGGATGTGTCCCCACAACAGAATCCACGTCCCGGCCTCAGTAAAAACAGCCTCTTCCTTCTGCTGCAGGAAAGAGAAAGTGAAAATCTTGGGGGAGCACAGCCAGAGATCCTCATCCCCCACAGCGCCCCAACCACTACCTGCACACCCCAGTCCCCTTTTCCCCCTTTCTGGGATGGCCCATCTCTTACCTGCTCAGGTGTTCCCTGGGATGTGTGAGCCAGGAAAAGCCCAGGGGTGTGTGGGGCAGAGAGGCAGAACCTCTCAGGACAAGTCTGGGTGCCCCCCTGGCCATGAACACCCTGTGGGGGCTGTGCTGGGCACTGAGTCAGCCAAAATCTGAGACACCCTGTGAAGGAGTTGTGACCTGTGTGCCCACCCAGCCATTGCACATCCCTGTTTCCCCCGGGAACCAAATCATGATACCCCCGTTCTTTTGATCTCTCCTCCCCTCTCTTGGACAACAGTCCCAGCTCTCCCATTGCCCAGCACCACCATTGCCTTCATCCCATCCCAATGGCTGTTAGTTCCACCACAAACCCCTTCCTGAGGGTCCCTTTTTTCCCCTGACCCCCATGCCCTGGACACCCATCCCTGGCTCCCTGCAACACCTCAGACTCCAAATTCTGGCAAAACTCTGTCCCTACCATATTCCACCATCACCCTCACGTCTCACAAGATCCCTACCCTGCCCCCATCCTGTCCCCACCCTGCCCCCACCAAGAGCCACCTACACGTGAGGAGAAGACGTGACCTCGTTTCCTGTCCCTTCATCCCAAGAGCCGCCAGCCAGGGGACAGGTGGCCCCAGCAGTGAGTGACAGCCAGTGCCCATGGCCAGGGACACCGGGATGGCCGGGAAGGTGACGCTGCTCCTGTGGGGTGAGTGCCCCTGGGCACGGGCCTGACGCCCTGGGGATGGGCCCTGGTGAGGCAGAGAGCAGTGGGGAGGGGGCACAGGGGGGCTGTGGGGACCGCTGAGGCCCCCAAGGCCAGCAGAGCCAGGGCATGGGCATGTACTCCAGTGTGATCAGAGTCATGGGGTGGCCGTGGGGACTGAAACAGAGGAACTGGGATGTGAGGATGGAAACAGGATTGAGGTGTGGAGACAAGGATGTGGCCAAAGGAACCTTGGGGTCGGGGCAGCTGTTTGGGACAGGGAGACAGGGATGCAGGTACAAGGGCCACATTCCATGCAGATGGGGCATGGTGACAGGTGCCATGGGAATAGGATCACGGGCACAGGTCCATGGGGATGTGGCTGTGGGGACAGGTGCTTTAGGGCAGGGGGAGGTGACCTGTGCACACATGGGGCGTCCACAATGTCCCCATGTCCTGCCTCAGCCCAGGGTTACTTCAGTGTTTCTGTCCTCAAAACCTCCATGCTACACCAGTGCTCCTGTGGGGACAGTTTGGGGACAGACACAACACCAGGTCCCCCAGGTGCTGCTGTCCCCATGGTGCCAGCCCTACCCAGCCCTGTCCCTTCTCCCTTCCAGCCCAGACCCTCAGCCTCGCTGGTGAGTCCTCGGGGGATGCCATGTCCCTGCCCCGCTGTCCCCAGCCCCGTGGTGGCCCTGGCAGGCTGGTGTCTCCTGTCACCCGCAGGTGCCCAGAGCACCCAGCTCCTGGTGGAGCCCCCCTGGACGCGGGCGGTGCTGTGGGACCGGGTGACACTGACCTGCCAGGGCTTGGGGACCACCGGTTCCACCACCTGGTACAAGGACTGGCGGCGCTGGTGGCAGGAGGGACCCGACAGCTTCACTGTCACCGAGAGTGGCACCTACCAGTGTGAAAGACCCAGCAGTGGGCTCAGCTGCCCCGTGATGGTATCACAAGGTGAGTGGGGGATCTGAAATGCTCAGGGTGGCTCCCTGATAGGTCTGGTTGGGTTTCACTCGGTGAATGGATGCACATCCCTCGTGTGCTGAGAGCCTGTCCCCTGCACACAGGGATAGCTGTGTCACGGGGGTGGTCCTGCTGTCTCTGGGACCCTCCCATGCAGTGGATACTGCACCCAGATATCCCCGGTGCTGTTGCCACCCACTCTGGACCTGTCTCGGGCTCCTCAGTGTGACGCGACTCTCTGCTCCCACAGACTGGCTGGTGCTGCAGGTGCCAGCACGGGCACTGCTGGAGGGGGACACGGTGACACTGCGCTGCCGGGGATGGCAGGACAATCCTGTCACCAGGGTGCGATTTTACAAGGACGACAAGGAGCTGAGGGGGTCCCTGAAAAACACAGAGCTGTCCCTGTTGCCTCTGGAGATGCACAACAGCGGCCACTACCACTGTGGGGGCTTGGTGCGAGCAGGAGCAAAAGCGTCAGCACCGGTGACAGTGACAGTGCACAGTGAGCACCCCCACAGATGGAACCCCAATATCCTGACACCCCCAAAGCCACTTATCAGTGTACTCAGAACCACCGTCCCCACCCCCATTTTCTTCCCAGAGCTCAAGCCTGTCTTGGTGCTGGAGGGCCCCCCCGAGCTTGCCGAGGGGTCCCCCCTCAATCTCAGCTGCCTCAGCACCCACAGCCCCCTGCGGCCCCCAGCCCCCCTCCTGTACCGTTTCTACCGAGATGGGCAGTTGGTTGGGGGCCCGCAGGGGTCCCCGCAGCTCCTGGTGCCCGCTGTGGGGGTCTCCCACTCGGGGAATTACAGCTGCGAGGTGCGCTCCAAGGGGGGGGCTGTGCGGAAGAGCAGCACCCGGCTCAGCGTCACGGTGCGCAGTGAGTGCGGGGATGGGCACGGGGAGCCCCCACAGCCCTCACAGGTCTCCCATTCCTGCTCAACCCTCTGCGTGCTGCCCTGCCTTCTCAGCTCTCTCTCTGGTTCCCCACATCATCCTTGCTGGTTCCTGCATCCTCCACCAGATCCCCACAGTTCTTCCTGGGTGTCCCTCTCCCTCTCTGATGTCCCTCCATTGTCCATGGCCCTTCCATCACTGTCTGGGTCCCCAAAATCTTTCCTGTGCATCCCTTCACCTTTCACCTTGTGTCCCCTCTCTGAATATCCCATCCTTCCCTGGGGTTCCTTCCTTCCTTTTCGAAGCGTCCACCCCACTTCACCCCTTTCAGCCTCACTGAGATCCCCCCACCCCCTCTCTGATCCTCCCACTCTCTGAGTCTCTCACTCCCCCCTGCTGTTCCCCACTCTTCCCATGTCCCCAATCCCTCCTGTGTCCCCCTGCAGGGGTTCCGCCCTCAGGGGTGTCCATGTCCGTGCAGCCCCCCGGGGCACGGGTGGCAGTTGGGGACCACCTGGTGCTGAGCTGCACGGTGGCCATGGGGACAGGTCCCCTGTCCTTCTCCTGGCACCGGGGAGGCTTGGGGTCACCTCTAAGCAGAGGACCTGACCTGGAGCTGTGGAACCTTGGGGACAATGACAGCGGCCACTACCAGTGTCGGGTGAGCGATGGGGACAACGTGGCTGAGAGTGTCCCCCTGAATGTCACTGTCCTGGGTGAGTGGGGCCCCCAGACTGAAGTGACACCACCCAAAGCATTCCAATCCCCGCCTCACCAGGTGCCAGCCCTGTCTCTGTCCCTGCAGTGCCCGTGGCCAATGCCACCATCACTCCCGGTCCCCCGGCACTCCAGGTGTGCCCAGGTGACCCTGTGACCCTGCGCTGCTCGGTGCAGGTGGGCTCAGCCCCTGTCACCTTCACCTGGCTGCACAACAGGCACGAGGTGGCCCAGGGTCCCCTCCTGGAGCTTGGGGCCGTCGATGTGGGACATTCGGGCACCTACCAGTGCGTGGCCACCAACCAGTTGGGACAGGACGGGCACCGTGTGTTCCGGGCACTCAGCCCAGAGCTGGCCCTGGAGGAGACAGCACAGGGAACCACTGGACACCACTGGAGCACAGGTGGGGTCACACGGGGTCATTGGGATTGCAGGAGCCCTGCAGTGACAGGTGACCCTGATGTGTCCCTTCTGTCCCCACCAGTAGCCGCAGGCCTTGGCGGGTCCCTCCTCTTCCTTGTCCTGCTTGTAGGTGGAGCTGTGGGTTGGCACCGATGGAACAACATGGGTGGGTGACAATGGGGACAATCGGGGGCCCTGGGGACAATGGGGGCCATGGAATTGTGGGACTGATGGGGCGGCACCCACAGCCAGTGGCTTAAGCACTCAGAGTCTTTCCCAAAGTACTAAAGGGTTTGTGGGGGTGTTGGAGGCCTTACAGGGATTTTGTGGGTTCATACAATGGTCCTGGCTAGAATTTGGAGGTTGAGCCATTCTACCAGGCTTGACATTCTGGGGGCACAGAGCACTGGGGTGGTTCAGGGGTTCTGGGAGGCACCAGGGATGCTCAGGGGTCCTGGGGGAAATCGAGGGTGCAGTGGGGTTTCAGGATTCCTGAGAGGGGTCAGGGCCCTGGGGATCCCACAGTTACCTCTCTCCTCTTTCCTTTGCAGCTGATATGAAGCAGCAGGAAAGGTGAGTGGGGGGCTCAAATCACACTCTGGCCTTTGACCCCAACCCCCAATACCTCCTGTTCCCTCCCACACATCCCCTTTATTCCCTCAGGGCACCCCCACAGCTCTTGGCCTTTCCAGAGGAGGGGGAGGTGCTGTACACCCACGTCATGTGCACTAAGCAGACAGGGGGTGAGTCTGGGCTGGGAAACACGCAGAGGGACACGTCATCTATGAGTGTCCCCCTGCCCAGATGTCACAGTCAGTGTCTCTCACAGTGTCCCCCCGTGTCACCACACTCCAGGATCCCCAGGTGACCTACGCAGAGCTGCCAGCAACCCATGGGCGACCACAGGAATGCGGGGACATCTACGGGAATGTGCTGTGACACTTATGGCACTGGGGCCACTGGGGGAACTAGAAATCCCTGCCCCATGTGTTCCCTCCTCCTTGGTTCCCGTGGCTGCCCACTCTGCCCAGTATGCGGCCATGAATGAAAAGTCCCTATATGGGGTTGCCCAGAGCTTCCCATTCCAGTGCTCCCAGTTCCTCCAGGGTCTACCCATTCCTCCCCCATTGCCTTGGGGCACAGGATGTTTGTGCCTCTTATTGGACATAAAACACAGCATCTGAATTAACCCAGGAGAAATAGTGTTCTGTGTGTTTAGATCTGCAGGCTCAGCTTAGACCTAGGAGAGTCCTGGTCAGGCTGTTGAGCAGATTGTTGTCTTTGCAGCAGTTCTGGGGCTATCTCAGTGCCTTGGGGACAGGCACCAAACGATCAATTGCTGCATTTCCGGACTGGTTCCCTCACAGCTGCCCCTGCAGGGGGCTTTCCAGGCAGCCCTGCTCTGAAAACCATTAAAGGGCCTCACAGAGCCACTACTTGGGTTCACACTGGCTTTTGTGCTTTTTTCAGGGCTGAGCAAACCACAGCCAGGCCTTTTTTGGCCACAGAAAGAATTCCCACCCTTGCAGGAACTTGAAAGCTGTGAGAATCAAAGCCAAGGGGGCGGGACAGCCTCAGGTCCTGGCTGCCCCTGGGGCTGGCCAGAGCAGGGCTGGCCAATGCCCATCCCTGTGCAGTGGCCAAGGGGAGAAGCTCCACAAGAACATCCTGGCAGCCAAAAAACTTCTTGTGGGCAAAGCTGGGGGCATCTGAGCTTCAAAATGTGTTCAGTTCTGCCAGAGTAGCCCAAAATCCCTGGGAGAGGCAGCAGAGCCGTGTATTTGGGCACAGGGGTGGTTCAGCAGCACAGGTGACCTTTAGGAACCCCTGCCATAATTACAACAGCTCATTAAGGCTCTGCTGCTCCCTCTCCTCCTCCCCCTGTGGCTGCTGTGTCAGGATCAGCAGTGGCACTGGAAGAGCAGCAGCTCCAAACGTGCTCTGGAGCCCCTGAGGAGCCCTGGCAGTGTCAGCAAGGAGCACCTACTTTCCTCAACATGCCAGGGGAATTCAGCATTCCCAGAGCTGCTGTGCCAGGGCTGAAGGAGGAAAAGGCAGTGAGAGGATGAGGGTTTTCAGGAATTGTGGTGGAAAGGCACGAGAGGTTCTGTTGTGGGCCTGAGACCTGCCTGGGGTTGGGTGCTGCCTTCCTTGCGTTCCCATCAGGGAGAGCGGTGGCGGGTGTTGCGCAGGGTGTGTGCCTGGGCCGGGACACTGCTCCGCTGCCAGCGGGCACCAGGATCCAAGCTGCTGCCTTCGTCTCTTCTGCCCGGGCACTGCCGGTGCTGGTGCCGGCACCGATTGGTGCAAAGCGTGAGTTTGGCAAAGGAGCGATTTGGGCTCGTCCCTCCCACCCGAGGCCGCCATGGCCCCTGAGGGGTTGGAGCTGGCACCGGGCGCCCCCTGCTGGGCGGGAGTGCTCCCTGCAGCGCCCCCTGCTGGGCGGGAGTGCTCCCTGCAGCGCCCCCTGCTGGGCGGGAGTGCTCCCTACATCGCCCTTTACTAGCTGTGGCCAGAACTGCACCAAGGATGAACAAACAGCCCAGAGCTGGTTCGATATTTTTTGTCTTGTCTTGGTGTTTGTTCTGTTCTGTTCTATAAATTTCCAAAGAATTACCTGTTGCTCCTTTTCTTAAATTTTTACCTGGAAGCCCCATAATTGCAACAGTTATAAAAATTTGGAAGGATGGGTTCTCTTTCCATTCCAGGAAGGTTCCTGCTTTCCTTGGCAGATGTTTTTCTCTTAAACCAAGACAGTTTCCAACTCGTGGGTTCCAGCATGAATGGGGCAAATACTCAAAGAGAAGACACGTTCAGACACTTGGCCACCTCATGCTCTGCCTTTAAAGCCCTGGGGCCTTCAAGGCCCGTATTCCAAGGTGGAACTCCTGGTCACTTGGCCACTCTGGAGATGGGTTTGGCAGAGCATCCCACTGTCCTCAGTGTGCCATGGCTGACAGACTGACTGACACACAGGGCCTTGTGTCACCAAAAGCAAGGCCTAAACCAGCCCTGCCAAATTCAGGTGTTCCAAAATGTCTTGAGACATCCAATTTCTCCTGTCCCTAACACCCCACCCTGTGCCATAGCCTGATCCCCACTGCTCTGGAAAAGGAAGAGTCTCTGGAACACCTCCAGGGCATTTGTGACATCATCGCATGGAGAATACGGCAGAGGAGGGGTTTGAGACAGGGCAGAAGGGAATCCTGAGCACTGGCTTCTAGTGGCAGCCCAACATTGCAGAATCCCGTTCCTAAAGCTCAACAGAGCTGAACAAAGAAACACCACCATTGCCAGCTGAACCAAAAAGCTGCATTTTGGTGCCAATAAGAAGACAACAAGTCCTGTGTTCCCCAGGCACTGGGAGCAAGATTAGGAGCTGTGGGTGTACTGGGGGTGCTGAGAGGGGCATTGCAGAGTTGCTGGGAGCACAGGGGTATTGGGAGGGAGAATGAGAATCCCATGGATATACTGGGAGCAATGGAGAGGCACTGGGAGGGGAAATAGGGAGCCCTTGGTGGTACTGGGAGCACAGTAGGGAGGGAATGGGGCAGTGTCTGAGAATTCTGGGAGCACTTGAATATGGAATGGGGAGCCATATATGCAATGGGGGTGAGGAAGCCCTTGGGGGTTTTGGGGGCGTGGGGAGCTTTAGTGCCCCTGTGCTGCTTCACCCGTGACCCCCCACTTGTACCCTCCTACCCGTGAATGTTGGGCTCCAATGGGAGCAGTACGGGAGACAAACGTGTGTGACTGCCACATGATGGGGTTACCCCAGTACCCCCAGTGCTCCAAGTGCAACCAGTGCCCCAGTCCCATCTGTGCCCAGAGTGTCACAGCACATTCCCATAGATGTCCCCGCATTCCCGTGATTGCCCATGGGTTGCTGGCAGCTCCGCGTAGGTCACTTGGGGATCCTGGAGTGTGGTGGCACGGGGGGACACTGCAAGAGACACTGGCTATGGCCTCTGGGCAGGGGGACACTCATGGGTGACATGTCCCTCTGCGTGTATCCCAGCCCGGACTCACCCCCCGTCTGCTTGGTGCTCTCGACGTGGGTGTACAGCACCTCCCCCTCCTCTGGGGGGGCCGGGGGTTGCGGGGGGACCCTGAGGGAATAAATGGGATGTGTGGGTGGGAGTGGGAGGTCCTGGGGGTTGGGGTCAAAAGCCAGAGTTTGGTGTGAGCATCACACTCACCTTTTCTGCTGCTTCCTGTCAGCTGCAAATGAAAGAGGGGAGGGGTGACTGTGGGGTCCTCAGGGATCCAAAACCTCTCAGGGATCCTCAAACCCCACTGCACCCTCAATATCCCCCAGCAACCCTGAGCTTCCTTGGTGACTCCAGAACCCCTGAATCACTCCAGTGCTCTGGACTTCCTCAGCCTCCAGAAGCTCAAGCCTGGCAGGGAGGGGACTCTCCAAATTCCTCCAGGATCACTGAAAGATTCCCTCAAATGCTTGCAAGGCCAACACCACTCCAAATCCTTCAGGTCCTTGAGCAAAGGTCCTGAGCACTCAGCACAGCCCATGGCAGGGACTGTGGATGCCATACCATTATCCCCACATTTAGGTGATCCCATAGCTCTCCCGGGGCCCCCATTGTCCCCATTGTCACTCACTCATGTTAATCCTCCGGTGCCAGCCCACAGCTCCACCCACGAGCAGGACCAGGAATAGGAGGCACCCGCCAAGGCCTGCAGCCACTGCTGGGGACAAAAGGGACACATCAGGGTCACCTGTCACTGCAGAGGTCCTGCAATCCCAGTGACCCCATGTGACCTCACCTCTGTTCCAGTGTCCCTGTGGTGTCGCAGGCACTGTGGGGACAGAGAAAGGGCTGAAGCCAGGAGGAGGGGCTGGCACACTGTGGCAGGGGATGAGGGAGTCTGCATGGTGGCACCTGGAGACAGAGGGGTTCCCTCACCCAGGACACTGTCCTCGTGGTGCTGGGGGTCATCATGTGGTGTGGTATGATGGCATGTGATGGATGAGGGGTGGAGGATGAGGATGAGGTGAGGGTGGGATGAGGGATGCTGTGTCCAAGGAGGGGGATGGTTGTCACCTGGTGATGGGGTGGATGGAATGGCATGGGTGGGATGTGATGGATGCCATGAGGTATATCAACAGGGGCATCAAACCCAGTGCCAAGGGTCTCAGAGCCCTGGGAGGGTCACGTTCAGCAGGGGGAATGTGACCTGATGTGCAGAGGGGGATGTGACAGATGGGTTAGGGACGCATGGCTTGGATGTCCTGAGTGGGGACACCTGGAGCCAGATGGTCCCAGTTGCCCTGGTCTGTGACACCCAGTGGTGGGGGCTGTGAGCTGGGCTGGGCTGGGCTGGGACTGATGGGGGGGACGAGGTGGAATGGGAATGTGTGGAATCTGGGATGCTGTGGATAGGGTCACCCCCAGCCCAAGGGTCCCACTCACCCAGGACTGTGACGTTCAGTGTGGGGCTCTCGACCACATTGTCCCCATCGCTGACTCGGCACTGGTACTGGCCGCTGTCATTGTACCCAACATGCCGAAACTCCAGGCAGGGGCCAGTGCTCAGCGATGTCCCCATGCCCCCCCAGTGCCAGGAGAAGGACAGGGGACCTGTTCCCATGGCCACCGTGCAGCTCAGCACCAGGTGGTCCGCAACTGCAACCTGTCCCCCGGGGGGCTGCACTGACAGGGACACCCCCGAGAGCGGGACCCCTGCAGTGGGACACAGGAGGGATTGGGGACATGAGAGGTGTGGGAGAAACCAGGGAGCAGTGAGGGAATCAGGGAGAGGGAGGATCAGAGAGGGGAGGGAGGAACCCAGTGAGGAAGAAGGTGGTTCGGAGACCGGGGGGGGGGGGGGGGACGACACATGGAAAAGGTTGAAGGGAAGATTATGGCGATGCAGAAAAGGATGGTGGGACCTGTGGACAATGGAGGGACCCCAGCAATGGATGAAGGCAACAGGGAAAGCAATGCAGGGACCCAGGAAGAGAGCTGAGCACGGTGGCACACAGAGGGTTGAGCAGGGATAAGAGGTTTCAGAGGGCTGTGGGGGCTCCCCGTGCCCATCCCCGCACTCACTGTGCACCGTGACGCTGAGCCGGGTGCTGCTCTTCCGCACGGCCCCCACCTCGGAGTGCACCTCGCAGCTGTAATTCCCTGAGTGGGAGACCCCCACGGCGGGCACCAGGAGCTGCGGGGACCCCTGCGGGCCCCCCACCAACTGCCCGTCCCGGTAGAAGCGGTACAGGAGGGGGGCTGGGGGCCGCAGGGGGCTGGGGGTGCTGAGGCAGCTGAGATTGAGGGGAGACCCCTCGGGGAGCTTGGGGGGACCCTCCAGCACCAAGACAGGCTTGAGCTCTGGGAATGACATGGGGGTGGGGACTGTTACTAAGAGTCCACTGAGAAGTGGCTTTGGGGGTGTCAGGATATTGGGGTTCCAGCCGTGGGGGTGCTCACCGTGCACTGTCACTGTCACCGGTGCTGACTGTGACATTCCTGAGTCCAGCCAGCCCCTGCAGTGGTAGCAGCCGCTGTCGTTCAGCTGCAGGGGTGACAGGGACAGCTCGGTGCCCCCTGGGGACTCCATAAGTTCCTTCTCGTCCTTGTAAAATCGCACCCTGGTGATAGGGTTGTCCCACCAGCCCCGGCAGCGCAGTGTCACCGTGTCCCCCTCCAGCAGCGCCCGTGCTGGAACCTGCAGCACCAGTAGCTCTGTGGGACAGGAGGGTCTCGTCACACTGAGGAGCCAGAGATAGGTCCAGAGTGGGTGCCCATGGCACCAGGGAGATCTGGCTAGAGTGTCCATTGCACGGGAGACTCCTTAGGATACCAGGAGCAGTCCTGTGACACAGCTGTATCCACGGCTATCCCACCACACTGGGATGCACTGGGATGCACTAGGATCTCCCTGTGTGCAGGGGACAGGCTCTCACCACATGAGGGGTGTGAGGCCACCCACAGAGTGGAGCCCACCCAGACCTATCTGGGAGCCACCCTGATCATTCCAGATCCCTCCTCACCATTTGACACCACTATGGCTGGGCTGGGACCACTGCCGTGTCTGTCACATTTGTAGGTGCCACTCTCGGTGACAGTGAAGTTATTGTTTGTCGTCTGCCACGAACGCTGCT
Source organism: Erithacus rubecula (assembly GCF_903797595.1). Taxonomy (NCBI): domain Eukaryota; kingdom Metazoa; phylum Chordata; class Aves; order Passeriformes; family Muscicapidae; genus Erithacus; species Erithacus rubecula. Next base: position 48,268 of record NW_027635996.1, on the reverse strand, counting down.
TGTCCTTGTACCAGATGGTGGCACCGGCGGTCCCCGAACCCAGGCAGGTCAGTGTCACCCGGTCCCACAGCACCGCCGGTGTCCAGGGGGGCTCCACCAGGAGCTGGGTGCTCTGGGCACCTGCGGGTGACAGGAGACACCAGCCTGCCAGGGCCACCACATGGCTGGGGACAGCAGGGCAGGGACATGGCATCATGTGAGGACTCACCAGCAAGGCCGAGGGTCAGGACTGGAAGGGAGAAGGGACAGAGCTGGGTGGGGGTGGCCCTGAAGGGACAGCAGCACCTGGGGGATCTGGTGTCGTGTCTGTCCCCAAACTGTCCCCACGGGAACACTGGTGTAGCATGGAGATTCTGAGGACAGGACACCTCAGTCACCTTAAGCTGAGGCAGGACATGGGGACACTGTGGACACCCCATGTCTGAACACGTCGCCTCCCCCAGCCCTACAGCACATGTTCCCCTGGCCACATTCCAATGGCTCTGTCCCTGTGATCCCATTCTCATGGCACTGGTCCCCATGCCCCTTCTACATGGGATGCAGCCCTTGTCCCTGTCCCTGCATCCCTGTCTCCCTGTCCCTATCTCCACAGCCGCCCCAGTTTCAAGATTCCTTTTGCCACACCCTTGTCCCCACATCTTGATCTCCTTGTTCCCATCCCCACATCCCAGTTCCCCTGTTCCTGTCTCCACAGCCACCCCACAGCTCTTGTTACACTGGGCTCCATGCCCATGCCCTGGCTCTGCTGTCCTTGGGGACAACAGGGGACCCCACAGCCCCCCTGTGCCCTTTCCCCACTGCTCTCTGCCTCACCAGGGCCCATCCCCAGGGTGTCAGGCCCGTGCTGGGGCACTCACCCCACAGGAGCAGCGCCACCTTCTCTACCATCCCGGTGTCCCCGGCCATGGGCACTGGCTGTCACTCGCTGCTGGGGCCACCTGTCCCCTGCCTGGCGGCTCTTGGGATGAAGGGACAGGAAGCGAGGTCACGTCTCGTCCTCATATGTAGGTGGCCCTTGGTGGGGGCAGGGTGTGAACAGGATGGGGGCATGGTGGGGACCTTGTGGGACATAGGGGTGATGGTGGGACATGGTGGGGACAGGATGTTGCTGGAATTTGGAGTCTGAGGTGTTGCAGGGAGCCAGGGATGGGTGTCATGGCATGTGGCTCACAAGGCTGGAGGTGCAGAGGGAAAAAAGGGACTCTAGAGAATGGGGGTTGTGGGGGAAGAAGCAGCCCATGGGATGGGATCAAGGCAATGGTGGTGCTGGACAATGGGAAAGCTGGGGTGGGGGTCCCCAGTGAGGAGATACCAAGAGAACAGGGGTATCATTGTTTGGTTCCCAGGGGGTCGCAGGGTTGGGACAGTGGCTGGGTGGGCACAGGGGTCACAGATCTTGCATGGGATGCCTCAGATTTTGGGCTGACTCAGAGCCCAGCACAGCCCCCACATGGTGCTCAGGGCCAGGGGGCACCTCAGGCTTGTCCTGGGAGGTTCTGGCTCTGTGCCCCACACACCCCTGGGCGTTTTCCTGTCCCCTCATTTCCTGGTTCACACATCCTAGAAAACACCTGAGCAGGTAAGAGATGGGCCATCCCAGAAAGCGGAAAAGGGGACTGGGGTGTGCAGGTAGTGGTTGGGGCGCTGTGGGGGATGAGGATCTCTGGCTGTGCTCCCCCAAGATTTTCACTTTCTCTTTCCTGCAGCAGAAGGAAGAGGCTGTTTTTGCTGAGGCCAGGATGTGGATTCTGTCCTGGGGGCCACATCCAGAGAGGTCCTGCCCTGAGGGAAAAAGGCTCCTCTGGGCTGGTGACACCTGGGTCTTGTCTTGGGGTCTTGTCCCAGGGGCTCCTTATTCTGGAGGTGCCACATCCTGGGGATTCCTGTCCCAGAGGTGGTTCCCTGTCCTTCTCCTGGCACCAGAGAGGGCTCAGGGGCACCACTGGGCACTGGCCCCCGCCTTGAGCTGAGGCATGCTGGCGACAATGCCAGCAGCCACTACCAGTGTGGACAGCATGGCCGAGAGTGTCCCACTGAATGTCACTGTCCTGGGTGAGTGGGACCCTCAGGCTGGGGGTAAGCTGATCCACAGCATCCCCAATGGGTGACTGCTAAACACGACCATAAGTCACTGTCCCGGATATCAGGCTCTCTATGAAAGGCACGTCTCCAGGTGCCACCTTGCACAGGCTCCAACATCCCCCCATGTGACACTCCCTCACCCCATTCCCTGCCCCTACTCACTGACGCTGCCCTCTCACCCCTCACTCCCTGCCCCTCACCCCTTACTCCCTGACCCTCACCCCTCTTCCCAGCCCCTCCCCCCAGCCTCAGCCCTGTCTGTGTCCCACAGTGCCCATGGCCAATGCCACCATCACCCCCGGTCCCCCAGCACTCCAGGTGTGCCCAGGTGACCCCGTGACCCTGCGCTGCTCGGTGCAGGTGGGCTCAGCCCCTGTCACCTTCACCTGGCTACATGACAGGCACGAGGTGGCCAGGGGTCCCCTCCTGGGCTTGGGGCCGTCGATGTGGGACATTCGGGCACCTACCAGTGTGTGGCCACCAACCAGCTGGGACAGGACGGACACCGCGTGTTCCGGGCACTCAGCCCAGAGCTGGCCCTGGAGGAGACAACACAGGGAACCACTGGACACCACTGGAACACAGGTGGGGTCACTCGGGGTTCCTGTGTGGGTCTGGGATCCCTGGATCACAGATGACCCTGGTTCACACTCACTGTCCCTGACAGTGACACAAATGGAACAGGGCACAGGAGAGGAACTCATGAGGTAACTGCGATTGCAGAACCTCTGGGGTAAGCCCCGTGACCCCAGTGTGTCCCCTCTTTTTCCTGCAGAGGCTCGTTGGCATTTCCTGCATTGGTCGTTGGGTCCCTGTTGTTCCTGGTCCTGCTCATTGTGGTCTTTCACTGGTGGATCCACATGGGTAGGTGACAGTGGGGGCAGGAGTCCTGCAGAGTGCTGAGAAGGCCCCAGAAAAGGGGGGGCAGCGCCAACAGCCCCTGACTTGGGAGGGGCTGAGCTCCCAGTAACCTTGGCTCAGGGCCCTGGGGTGTCTGGGGAGGTGCTGAAGGGTCATGCAGGGATGTTGTGGGTTCTATTAGCGCTTTTTGGGGAATTCAGAGGGTGCTCCTCCCTGCCAGGCTTGGGGTTCTTTGGGCTCAGGGTGTTGGGGCAGTGGGGAAGTTCAGGTTTTCTGAGGAGCATCAGGGATACTGGGGACCCTGGAGGGAATTGAGGGTTTCCAAGAGTGGATGGGGAATCAAAGTCACCCCTCCAGGTCTGCTTTGCCAGTGACAGGAAGTACCAGGAAAGGTGAGTGCAGGCTCTGACCAGGATTTGGGCTTTTCCCCAAACCCTCAGGACCTCCCATCCCCTTCCACACACTCTCTTATTCCCTCAGGGGCCCCCCACTGGAGGATCCTCAGGCGACCTACATGGAACAGCAGGGGCCACATGGGCAACCTTGGGAACCCAGTGACATCTATGACAATCTACAGCAAAATTGTGACACTCTGGGAAGGGGGAGGCACTGGGTGACACGGGGAGCTCTCTCCATGGCTCCTGTGGTTGCCCATCCTTCCAAGAGAGGTGGTCATGAGCCAGGAGAAGGCTACTCAGGGCACCCTGTGCTTCCCATTTCCTCTCCCTGTACCCCCAGGAGCTCCCCCATCCCCTTGCCTGTGCCTGCAGTGTGAAAAATGAGGTTCACTTTCCTGGCATATGTTAAAACGCTTAATAAAAAAAGTCAAGTAGAAGACAAAAAACAATAAAGCAAAAGATTCTTCATTCAAGTACACGAAGTTCAACCAAGAGCACACACTAACTCATAAAAGACTTCCCTAAATGCATCAACATGTTGAATATTCATAAACCTAAATGCATTAATCAAAATCTTCCCCAACCTGTAAATCAGCTTTTATTGTGGCCCCATAATTTCCTTCCCTGGAGTTTTGGTTTTTGTCATCCCTGTCTTCATCCATACAGGATAATCCAAGAATATGAAGAAATTCCTGGTAATCTTTTTACCATTCTCTGAGTTACTTAGTGTGAGGGTCCGTCCGAGCCTCTCATCTGTTTCTGCCCAACGACCCTCGCCTGAGCCCTGCGCTGGCCAGGGATGGGAGGAACGCCAAGTGACTGTTCCGCAGGTGATGCCTACCAGGACTGGTTTCTCATGACAACTAGTCACAGGGCACTGACTCAACAAAGCTCCCACAGATGGAAGAACAATGGACTGGTCAGTATGGGCTGCCCTGCATGTGTTCATGACGACAAAAATAGTTTGGTGTGCCTTGAAGCGTCCTATTTCCACCTGTTCCTCAGCGCAACGAGCTCCACATACAATAGTCCATAAATCTTCCCACCTTTTGGCCAGAAGCCACTCGCTTTGGGAAAGGACTATAATAGTGACTTTCGCAAAGGAGATCCCCGAGATCTCCCCAGACGGCAACGGACATCTATTGGCTGCTCCACGAGGATTCGTCTGCCCGTCTTGGTAGCTATAATCCCGACACCCCTTTCTCTCTCTCTCTCTCTCTCTCTCTCTGTCCCACTATCGCATTTTGGTTGGCACTAAATAAAGTGCATTTCTGTAGAAGTAAACTGGTTTTGTCCCCTGCTGTGTCTTTTGCGCTCTAAGATCCATAAAAGAACCAGTCACGACTCACTCCTGAATTGAGCGGACCGTGACATCTTTGGCGTAGTTGGCAACTGGATTCCCGATACTGGGGGAGTTGGGGGTTTCTGTGCACTTTGTACCAGGGGAAGACCTGTGCCATTTCAGCTGCACCTAGCCTGTCAGTGCCGTAAGGACTGAACAGTGTTAGAAAGCAAGGGAGGTGGTATTGGGTTCTTCCCGCAATCTGGACACAGACCCAGGTGGATAATCAACTCCATTTCAGTTATCGGAGAATTTTTTGAAAGGATCTCAGCTGAGCAAAAGATGGGACTTGTGTTTTTTGTTGTTTGCTACTTGGTGTAGTCGAGGAGACATCCATTGTGAAACTAAAGAGAACCTCCCAAGCGGTTTGGTCTCCTCAGCCACCCAGGGATGACAGGGGGTTGTCCCCAGCAGAAGTCTGGGTGACAAGTGTTTAGCTTCCTGAAGTGCTTTTTCCCCCTCACACATTGTTTGCTGCTTGGTGTAGTCGAGGAGACACCCATTGTGTAACTAAAGTGAACCTCCCAAGCAGTTTGGTCTCCTCAGCCACTCAGGGATGACAGGGGGTTGTCCCCAGCAGAAGTCTGGGTGACAAGTGTTTAGCTTCCTGAAGTGGTTTTTCCCCCTCGCACATAATCGTAACTCAGAAGTTACAGTTGTTGTATAATTATTGTATTTGACTACTTGGGATCGCAAAGAGACAAGTGGTTTTTGTAGTTAAGTTAGTACCTCCCAAGTAGTGTGTCTCTTCACCCGCTCCAGGGAAGAGAAGGGATTCACAGTTTCAGCTGTGATTTTTGTGTAACTTTAAGTGTGTCTCCCTGAGAGTGGTTTTAGTCCCTTCGTAAAAATGTCTGAAAATGGTAAAGCTTCATTTTACGCTTTACTATCTAAGTATAATGCCAGACCCTCCCAAGGGGGGGAAGATTGGGACACACAGTAATTGGTTTAATTTAGAAAATGTGATTGATAGGATACATTCTTTGCAACATGAAACAAAATTCAAACTGAGCAAGAAAAATAAAACCACACTTTGCTCAGTTCCAGGCGCTTGTCTTTCAGCTGCTCTAGAATCTCGTTTTAAACGAGTGAGTGAGGAAAGTGCAGTGATAGACTCCTTGCAAAACCTGGTAGAAGCTTTGCAAAAGCTATTACAGGAGAACACAAACCAACTACAGGAGGAAAGAAATCAAGTACAAACTCTGCAAAACCAACTAGAACAGAAAAGAAATCAAGTAAAAACTCTGGAAAACCAACTAGAACAGAAAACAAATCAAGTAGAAACTCTAGAAAACCAACTAGAGCAGGAAAGAAATCACAACCATTTCCTACAACTATCACATGCCTCACAACATGCAGATACACCTAATGATACAGAAGAAAAGAAAACATATCACATAAAGCAGATATACCCACAAAGAGAACTAGTACATGTACAAAATAGTGGGGAAAATTGCTGCTCTAAAATGAGACCTCTCGTTAAAACAGAATATAGATACCTGAACAACGAGGATTTTGACTCCCACATAACCTCCAAAGAAATACCATACACTGCTACTGAATTGGCCAAATTAAAGAAAGAATACTCACGTCTCCCACAAGAATCTGAGACCGAGTATGTCTTTAGAGTTTCACTCACTGGAGGAGATCAAATTAAATTAAGTGAACAAGAAGCCAGTGGGTACTGGGGGCCTGGAGTTTTCTTAACAACTGGAAATGCTCGTGTTCCACGGTCTCTGACACAGCATGCAGCCTACTGGGCTGGGGGACATAGCCCCCTAGAAAGAGGTGATCCTCTAGCCATAACTGGCACCCCAGACCAACTCCTAAAAAACATTCAAAAAGCTGCCTGCTTGCAAATTATACATGAAATAAAATTCACTGCTGGTTATAAATCACCTATGCAACTACCTGTAAATGTAAAACAATACCCTCTTCTCTCTGGTGCCAAAGTAAAGATCAAACTGGTTATACAGGAATTGCAAAACTCCCCTATATGGCCAATCCAAAAACCCAAACGTGACACTGTAGCTGTGTACCAATACATACATGATGTATTGATAGGAGGAGAAGAAAAAGAAGAAGTGAGGGATGTGCAACAGAAAATAATTTCACACCTAGAAAGTCCTAACTTGCAAATTGCCTCAGAGAAAATTCAAAAAGCTTCTCAGGAAGTGAAGTACTGGAAGACAGCCACTACTGGGACTGCCCCCCCCTGACAGAGTGGCCCAGAAATCCTCAGTAACAGAAGGAACTGTAAAAAATCTGGCAATAACAGAAACTGAGAACTTGGGCAACAGTGATGACAAACCTGCCTCAGTAATTAAAGTAGCCTCTGCTTTCTCCCCCAAACAATCTTTGTTCACTAATTCTTTGTTCACTAATGCTTCTGCTGAGCAAATTGTTGCTGGGAGACGGGGTGATACTTGGGTTGGAGTGCTGATGGTTATTTGGGGTATTTTCCAGCTTGAAGTGCAGAGTGCCTCCTTTGTTTGCAACTACACTGACTCTTATGCTGTGTTCAAAGGAGGTACAGAGTGGCTTCCTTCTTTGCAGCAAAATGATTGGGAAGTTAACAGAATTTCTGTCTGCATAGTTCCATCATTTTAACCTCCTGCCTCTTTGTGGCAGATTCTGTTGTGTTTACTTTTCACAGAATAACGCCATGGAACGTGAAGATTAATTGCTGAATCCCTCATTGAACCTGTATACAGTTATAGCACAGGACCTTACAGCTGTGTTTTATTTTGTGAAAATTCAAAATCAAAATTGAACTGTTGTACAATTTTTCCAAAAAAATTATGTGTAGGAAAACAATACAAAATATAAAGGGGAGCTCAATGTTAATGTTGTAACACCTACTACCCAACCACCGGTTATACTGAGCCTGAAAATTTTTGAAATTGGGCCTTATGTAATTAAGAAAACTGGCCAACAGCAAATATTGTTTAATTCGGCATGGTCTTTTAAACAAGTCAAATTGCCAATGCAAAACAATGTCTCAGTAATTCAGCCAACTTGTTCACTTTTTCTTGGCGTGGACAAACAACCTGGTTGCAAAACTAGGATGATTCTTTCAAGAAACAAACAGGAAAAATAACCGGTGTTGTGGGAACAGGATTGGGAATTTTAAATAGCATTGATTCAGAGGTATCAATGAACAAATTGGTTGCCACCACCAGAGACCTGACCAAATTGAAAAAACCTCTGCAGTCCTCTTTAACAGCCCTGGGGATGCAACAGTGGTTATTCTCAAACATTTTACCGGATTGCGAAAAGGCAAATGTAAATTATCGCAAACTGATAATTGATGCTCTTGGTACTGCTCAAAACAACATCTCCTTAGCTCTCAGCTGTATCCAGGCACAGCTTTGGATGCAAACAGTTGTTGCCTCAATTATAAGGGAAGGGGAAGAAGGCATCTTCCCTACTGAAAACCAGACAATAATTTGGGACAATGCTAATGATTTTGAAAGGAAGTTTCAGTCCTGGTGGAATTTGGTAAACTTTACCTACAACCCCAGCACAAACACAGCCACAGCCTTTGTGCTGACAATACGCAACGCTTCAGTGCATTTGATATACCCCATCATTGCATTAGGATTGAATCACCATGGAACTATTCTCTATCCTTTCGAGCATAGAGAATGGGCCCGTCAAATTGGTGAGAAATGGCAAACTGTTAATTTGGAATCTTGCGTTGTTCGGGAGCAACTGGGTTTCATTTGTGAAAGCAATGCTATTGTGGCCCAAGACATCTGTTTAGACACAGAGCAAAATATCTGTCATTTTGAAATACACCTTGATGAGACTCCTGCAACAGTGCTGGTGTACATAGGAAATGGATGTGTGTGTGTAAGAACTGCTTGCAACTCAGTGTTTGTAGAAAATGTAACAGTGCATCTAAAAAATCATGTAAATTTTTGTGTTTGTAATTTTACCACAATCATTGGCTGTGACTTTTCTTATACTGTTCCAGTTATGTTTCATCACCTTTTGCAATCCAATTTTACACTGATTCATCAGTTAGTGCCTGCTCCCATCGGGATGAACCTCACTTTGATTAAACAATTGTTGCTTCACCAGGACTTAATTGGGATCTTGGAAAAAATCAAGAAAAATGGGCAGAAGACCCTGGTGACAGTTCATCATGATGTGAGAGAAATACATCAGGTTTTAGAAAGGGTAAAAGGGGATGCTGAACTCAGGTGGTGGGATACTCTTTTTGGGTGGTCACCTACTGGTACCAGCATCCTAAACAAATTGTGTCCTCCCATTGTTTTGCTTTTGATTTTGGTTTTGATCAGTTTTGTTTTGTCAGTCATTTTGTACATCCTGAATTGGAGAATGGTAAAACGGCTGACACAATTGGCATCAACAATGAAAGCACATAATTTGATCACTACTCCATCTGCTAAAGATACCATTAAATTTATTGACACCAGACAAATTACACGAGCAGTAAAAGTCAGGCCTTTAGAAGCAAACTGATTATAATTGTTTGTTATGATTGGTATGATTAGTTTTAGTAATGTTAAGCTTTTGACTGAAAATGGTTTTGGAAAATAATTGTTTTAATCATAAAAACATATTATAATGAATACTGATTTGTTTTAATTTTAATTGTTTTAATTTTAATTGTTTGAATGTTATTTCATTGATTTTGTTTTAATGCTAATTGTTTGAATTTTAATTATTTGAATGTTATTTCAATTATATTGTTTTAATTGTTTGAAAGATATTTTGGCTAATATCATTGTGATTTGTTTGAAAAATTGTTTTAATCAATTTTGTTGTGATTATTTTGCTTTATTATTTTACTGTTTATTTCCTTTTCCTTTTCCTTTTCCTTTTCCTTTTCCTTTTCCTTTTCCTTTTCCTTTTCCTTTTCCTTTTCCTTTTCCTTTTCCTTTTCCTTTTCCTTTTCCTTTTCCTTTTCCTTTTCCTTTTCCTTTTCCTTTTCCTTTTCCCTTTTCCTTCTTATCCCCATTTTTTTGTTTTCCCTTTTCCTGTTCCCTGGATGTGCTACCAAGGGCGGGTCCTGAAGATGCTACAATGTCACAACATGATGCTGATGGAGTTTCTCAGCGACGCTCGTTGGTCACAGGGTGATGTGAGAGTCCGTCTGAGCCTCTCGCCTGAGGCCTGCGCTGGCCAGGGATGGGAGGAACGCCAAGTGACTGTTCCGCAGGTGATGCCTACCAGGACTGGTTTCTCATGATAACTAGTCATGGGGCGCTGACTCAACAAGCTCCCACAGATGGAAGAACAATGGACTGGTCAGTATGGGCTGCCCCGCGTGTGTTCATGACGACAAAGATGGTTTGGTGTGCCTTGAAACGTCCTGTTTCCACCTGTTCCTCAGGGTAACGATCTCCACATACAATAGTCCATAAATCTTACCACCTTTTGGCCAGAAGCCACTCGCTTTGGGAAAGGACTATAAAAGTGACTTTCGCAAAGGAGATCCCCGAGATCTCCCCAGACGGCAACGGACATCTATTGGCTGACTCCACGAGGATTCGTCTGCCAGTCTTGGTAGCTATAATCCCGACCCCCCTTTCTCTCTCTCTCTCTCTCTCTCTCTCTCTCTCTCTCTCTCTGTCCCACTATCGCATTTTGGTTGGCACTAAATAAAGTGCATTTCTGTAGAAGTAAACTGGTTTTGTCCCCTGCTGTATCTTTTGCGCTCTAAGATCCATAAAAGAACCAGTCGCGACTCGCTCTTGAATTGGGCAGACCGTGACACTTAGACAAACAAAAGCTTTTTAAATCACCATGTTGTAGTCCAAGAAAAATATATTTATCACACTATTATTTCTAAGTTTTGTTAATAACAGAAATAAAATAAGCTATATTCACACAGAAAAGTTTTCCAACATTAAACTCATAGCATTCATTTTAATATTGCAAAAAGCCAATAATACAATATGTACTTATAACATGCAGGGACTCCCCAGTCCCCATTCGAGTGCTCCAAGTACCCTCAGTGATTTCCCCATTCTGTGGCCCTAGTGCTCACAGTACACCCTGGGGTTCCCCAAATTCCCCGTATTTTCAAGTAGCAGCACCTGCGTGTCTCTGGCACCAGCACACGATGGCTGCAGGCAAGAGCTGCAGCACTGGTGGCTCTGGGCTGGAGCTGCAGCACTGCTGGCTCTGGCCTGGAGCTGGAGCTGCAGCACTGATGGCTCTGGGCTGGTGATGGAGCTGCAGCACTGGTGGCTCTGGGCAGCAGCTGCAGCACTGGTGGCTCTGGACTGGAGCTGCAGCACTGGTGGCTTTGGGCAGGTGCTGCAGCACTGGTGGCTCTAGACTGGCTGCTCTGGGCTGGTGCTGCAGGTTGGGGCTGCAGGGCTTGTGCAACTCCTGGCTGTGACTGACACAGGAAACACAGCAGAGGTGGTGGGTGAGTGCAGGCTTCCTGATAAGTTGCTTTCCTGAGTTTCTAGACAGGATTATATTTTGGCAATCCTGGTCCTGTTTGGGTCATGAAAGCTGCATGGTGGTTCAGTGATTTCTCTTCTCACTGGGCCTCATTTTCTTGGAGGCAATTGAATAGATGACTACTTTGAACCTCCTGATGATAAAAACACATGCATATCTTCTCTTTATGTTAGTGAATCAATTAGACTTTGTCATTGCACATTCAATTGAGGAGTCTTACCTAAAAATCATCTAAATTTTTTTATATAAATATTGCATTACTCAGACTTCTTTGGAAGCTCATTTAATTTCTTTCTGTTATCCTAAAAGCATGTATGACTTTTTCTAAGAACATGAAGGGAATATCAAAACAATGTGTCTAGTGAGACAAGAAACTTACAGCAGTCAGGAATAATTCAGATATATCAACCAAAAAAGTTTCCGATACCAGAAATAATTAATAACATGTGAAATCAGACAATTACTGTCATATATGATATTTGTGATAATTAAATTGCAACAATATTAGCAAAATAGTTGCTTTATAATTAATAGAAAAATTGTATTTAATTGTTATAAAGCAAAAAAGGGGTAAAGGAAATGGTTAAACAAAACAGATGGAATCATCCTCCAGATGTTTGGTGGCAGTGAGGATGGTAATGGTTTAGGCCTAAGAACAGCAACTAGAAATAAAACTTTCAACCTTGAATTGGGCCATATCGGGATAATTCCGAAGCACTGGACACTGGACTGAGGCCTGTTGTGGGAACATATATTTAATTTTATAACCCTAAGCATAATGTGCTTGCACCACCTGCAAGGTCAAACAGCGACACTGAGAAAGACCCGGAGGCTTCATGGGAAACAAGAACCCGAAAGGAGGAGAGACCCCGACCACTGGTGAAGCATGCACAATACAATGACGTAGATTTCAGGAATAGAAGCGAGGAGGAGCTTTCTAGAACATTCTGTATTAAAATGTTTAGTAAACAGTATTTAAGTGAAATGTTTAGCTTGACTGATTCAGTGCAGTGTGAGAGGAAGGGCCCTACCCGTATCCCTGGTCAGGCTATCCCCCAGTCAGTTTTGCCTCAATTTTACTAAATTACTCACTGCTAAATTTTGTATTTACTTAAATCAATGTAACTAATATATTCTGATTGTATTCATTTATATACAATTGTTATTAATAAATTGCTGCTAAATTTAACCTTGTTGTTTTGATTAATTAGACAAAATGAACATATCCAAATGCCCATTTATAAGAATTACTGAGCACTAGAACATTGTACCATCATTCCAGTGTCTGCAACAGCTGATAAACATCAAATCAGTGCAGAACTAGATAATCATGTGTGAAAAATGATTCCCAAGCTCACTTCAAAAATAGGTCCAAATCTCATACTGATAGAGTGAAATTGCCAAGTCAAAGTGACTCAAGTATTGTTTTGATGCAGAAAACACTTGGGTCTGTTGGCAGTTTCCCATCCAGTTAGAGCCAGGGTGTGGCCAGGGTCCAGGGCCTAATTGGAAGAGAATTTCCTGATACATTTTAAAAGACAAGACTCTTAAGAATACAAGTCAGGAGTAAAGGTCTTGGGGGGAAAGATTAATCAAACCCATCCAAAACTCCAAAGTTTTCCTTAGGACAGAGATATCTGGAAGGCAGCAAAGTGCTGGAGTGCTTCTGTAAGAAATGATTGAAATTATCTATATTTGTCCTCTCTTGCAAGGACCACAAGATCATCTGTTTAGAGGAGGTTTTCAACAAAGCTCAGATATTGTTTCTTGGAACCCTGAAAATACTGACAATCATGAGACAACAGAGAGGTAGCCTGGATAAAGGAGATGCATATTAAACTATGGAAGAAACAAAAATATTCTGAAAATGACACGTGTCACATAGACAATTACACCAAGAGATGTTAAAGCATATGAAAAAATCGGCTGCAAATCCAACATTAATATCTTATGAATTATGCCTATTACAAAATCGGTAAATTCACACTATGCAATCAATAGTGTTTTAGCAGACCTTGCCTTTGATATAGAAATGAATCAAAACACAAAAGCTGATTTAACAACATGAAATGGTCCGGGTTTGTTCTTAATTATCACTTCAGTAGAACAAAAAGCACACTTAAGAGGTCTCAGTCAATCAGTATTAATACCGAAGATAAAGTGATCAAAACAAAACTGGAACAGAACGTTGTCTAATCTTTGTGATACTGAAGCTTAACAGAAATGAAATTGAACATAATTAACCAAATAGAAGCTAGTCTTACTTAATCTTAACAGAACATAAGTGGGCATTACAATATTGGCCCTTAACAGGAATAGAAACTAACATCACTTACAAGTTACAGACGTAACTTACCCTAATGCTATTCATACAAAAAGGCACTAAAAAGTTTGAACAATCTGTGAACAGGGTGATTTTAATGGAGGGATTTAAAAGGATGTGATAAGTATGTTGTGATTCTATGTAATTTGGACATGAGCATAGATAATGGTAATTGCAATTATTAACTATAGCTCTTATCAGGACTTTTCAAAGTACAGCTTTAATCATTCTGAATGCACTGAAAAGGTATAAATAATCAAAATTCTGACACATAGATTTTATGGTTAACAGGATTTCCTGTCTGCACTTAAATATTAACTGCTGTTCTACTGGCATTTACTTAAAAATATTTGGGAAGAAAGGGTTCCCTGAATTAAGGGGGCAGAAACTAAAACTCTAAAGATTGTTGGATATATACACTTCTAATTATTATACTAAAAGCCAATACCATTAAAACTGTGACACAGTGCACACAGATAGTTTTGAATTCCTCCAGTAAAACAATAAAAAAATCACCCTTTCTCTTTTTTGTTTTGTTTCACTTCGTTTAGTTTAGTTTAGTTTAGATTAATTTTGTATTGTTTTGTTTGGTTTTGTTTTGTTCCGTTCTGTTCTGTTCTGTTCTGTTCTGTTCTGTTTCTGCTGGAACGGGTTTGCAGACACAGCCGCCCGTGGCTGCGGTACAGAGGGGGCTCAGCACTCGGGCTGCAGACGCGGCGGCAGCTCCGGGACCCCGCGGGGAAACCGGGAGCGCCCCGAGAACGGGGGAGAGGGGGGAATGCCGCCCCGCGAGGAAGGGAAGAAGAAACTTTTGCTGTACGGCATCTATATTTGTAGGGGTTAGATCCCCGCATTCGGAATGAGCAGGTGGCGGTGGAAGCCGTGCGGACCCGCCACGGCACCGAGCCCGAACCGAGCCCGGCACAGCCCTCCCGGGGCTGCTGCACCCCAAACACGCGGGGGAAAGAGGAGGGCAAAAGGCAGTAAAAAACAAACCCTAAAACTCCACACAGTGGAGGATAAAACAGCAGAAAACGAAGGCAGAACAAGGCTAAAAAGGCACAAAGCACCCGCACCTCCCACTCCCGGCCCAGCAGAGCTGCCAGCTGTGCCAAAAAGCCGCGGGCCAAGCCCAGGAGAGAAGGCGAGCGGAGCCCCCCGCTCCGGAAAGGAGCCGTGCCGCAGGAAATGCCGGCCGGCCCCAGCAGCTCCAGAGCCGCACACTCCGCGCAGAGCCGCAGCCAGGTGCAGCCGGGCTCCGGGGGCTCTGGAGCACAAGACTCACCCGGACGCTGCTGCGGCACCGCCGCGGCTCCCCGAGGGCGGGAGCAGATGCCCCGCGCTCTCGGGGGAACCAAACTGCGCCCCAGTTATTCTGCAGGCGCACGCAACTGAATTCCAGACCCCGGTTTCTTTGTCCTTCTCCATGCGTCTGCGCATGGCATAATTAAAGGAGCTTCAAAAGCATTTTCTAGCAATCTTTTCAACATGCAAAATGGAACTTCAAAAGTAATCTTTTCATCGTTCGTGGAATGATGGAAAGGGAAATAGAAACACAGCCAGCGTTCTGCAATTATTTTTTTATACCATATAGGTAGCAATTTTGTGGCTACCATGTCATCCCCTCTGGCCTCTGTCTCGCTGCTTGTATCTCTGCCACTATTCCAGATCAAGGCTCTGGGGTTGCTTTGCTCATATGTTCCCCAGTTCTTCAGACTGTGCCTCACGTCTCCTCAGAGGCAGGGGTTTTTTTTGTGTCCCACGGCTCTCAGCTGTTTCCTCACCACGGTTCTTGAGACCACTGTCACCACAACTCGTTCATGCTCCCACGCTCAATGGCACGATATATTTTCCGGTTCGTGACCTTTTCCTGTTTTTTGCCGTCCTGTGGCTGGCTGCACCTGTAGCCTTTCACTACTTTGTGTATTCTGAGTCCCTTGGTTTTATTTCGACCCATCACTTACAGTATCCCAGAGAGTTATTCCCAACCTTTCCCACTCGAGGGTGTTGGAAACACTCCTGGGGGCACCAAAAAATCCTCTCTGCTGACCCCATCACAAGAGTGGTTTTAACAGCTCTGGGTCACACTTCACTGCTCTCTTAGAGAGAATAAGCTGGAGGACATTTCAGCATAGCCTGTTCTTCTTTTGACAGTGCCTTTCCCATCCTTCCAGCCCCAACTGCTCACCTTTTCCAGTGTCCCTGCTGCAGTGTACATATTTTTTCCGGAGCCTTTCTCCCGGGACCCTTCTTTCTCCCGCACTCCTTGGAGCCGCCCTCTGACTCCCCCAGCCCGGTCCTGCAGTGCCGGTCTCCGACTGGGCCTCCCGCCTGTTCACTCACAGAGACCTGCAGAGTGCAAAGGGTGCGATGCTCTGCTTCATTAGCACCGTGTTCATGCAATCTTGGTATTCTATTTTCAGCTTCTTCTTCCCAATTTATCACAATTTATGTTTCAGTAGCCTTGACAAATTCCAGAGTGTGGGATAAGAATACCTAAAAATGGTTTGGCCAGAACACTGGCGGGAGCACACTGTGGTGTAAGATGTTCAAATTTATTGCTACAGTGGGCATCCGCAAAAGCAGGGAGGGTCGAGACACAGGTGGGTGCCCTCAGGAAGGGACCTCCAGTGCCCCCAGTGCACCCCAGTGCCCCCAGTGTCTCGAGTGTCACAGCACATTCCCATAGATGTCCCCGCATTCCCACGGTCGCCCATGGGTTGCTGGCAGCTCTGCATAGGTCACCTGGGGATCCTGGAGTGTGGTGGCATGGGGGAACACTGTGAGAGACACTGGCTGTGGCATCTGGGCAGGGAGACACTCATGGGTGACGTGTCCCTCTGCGTGTGTCCCAGCCCAGACTCACCCCTGTCTGCTTGGTGTCACGACGTGGGTGTACAGCAACTCCCCCGCCTCTGGGGGGGCCCTGAGGGAATAAAGGGGATGTGTGGGAGGGAATGGAAGGTCTTGGGGGTTGGGGTCAAAGGTGAGAGTGTGGTTTGAGCCCCCCATTCAACATTCCTGCTGCTTCCTGGCAGCTGCAAAGGAAAGAGGGGAGAGATAACAGTGGAGTCCCCTGGGCCCTGACCCCTCACAGGAATTTGCAAAGCCCACTGCACCCTCAATTTCCCTCCAGACACCTGAGCCTTCCTAGTGACCATTCCCAGAACCACTGAACCACCCCAGTGCTCTTGACCCCCTGAGCCCTCAGAAGCTCAAGCCTCACAGAGAGGGGGACTCTTTACATTCCTCCAGGATCACTGAAAGAACCGCCAAAATCCTTGCAAGGTGTCCAACAACACCCCAAATCTTTCAGTGCTCTGAGCAAATGTCCTGAGAGCTCAGTGCTGCCCAAATCAGAGCTGTGGGTGCTGCCTCATCAGCTCCACATTTCCATGGCCCCCCAGCTCCCCAGGGATGCCATTGTGCCCATTGTTACCCACCCATGTTGTTCCACCAGTGCCAGCCCACAGCTCTACTCACAAGCAGGACCAGGAAGAGGAGGGACCCGCCAAGGCCTGCAGCCACTGCTGGGGATTGAAGGGACATCAGGGTCACCTGTCACTGCAGGGCTCCTGCAATCCCAGTGACCCCGTGTGACCCCACCTGTGTTCCAGTGGTGTCCAGTGGTTCCCTGTGGTGTCACCTCCAGGGCCAGCTCTGGGCTCAGTGCCCAGAACACGCGGTGCCTGTTCTGTCCCAGCTGGTTGGTGGCCACGCACTGGTAGGTGTCCGAATGTCCCACATCGACGGCCCCAAGCTCCAGGAGGGAACCCCGGGCCACCTCATGCTCATTGTGCAGCCAGGTGAAGGTGACAGGGGCTGAGCCCACCTGCACCGAGCAGCGCAGGGTCACGGGGTCACCTGGGCACACCTGGAGTGCCAGGGGACCAGGGGTGATGGTGGCATTGGCCACGGGCACTGCGGGGAACACAGACAGGGCTGAGGCTGGGGGAGGGACTGGGACTTGGTGTGGGGGGATGAGGGGGTCTGCATGGTGGCACCTGGAGACAGAGGGGCTCCTTCACACAGGACAGTGACCTCATGTTACTGGGGGTCATCCTGTGGTGTGGGAAGAGGGCATGTGATGGATGAGGGGTGGGGGATGAGAATGGGGTGAGGGTGAGGTGAGGGTGGGATGAGGGATGCTGTGTCCAAGGATGGGGATGGCCATCACCTGGTGGGGGACGAGAATGACA
Source organism: Erithacus rubecula (assembly GCF_903797595.1). Taxonomy (NCBI): domain Eukaryota; kingdom Metazoa; phylum Chordata; class Aves; order Passeriformes; family Muscicapidae; genus Erithacus; species Erithacus rubecula. The sequence goes on along the minus strand of NW_027635996.1, from coordinate 30,616 downwards.
TGGGTGGGATGTGATAGGTGCCATAAGGCACATCAATGGGGACATCACTCTAGTGCCAAGGGTCTCAGTGCCCTGGGAGGGTCACGTTCAGTAGGATGAATGTGACCTGATGTGCCATGAGAGCTGAGTTAGGGATGCATGGCTTGGATGTCCTGGGAGGGGATAATTGGAGTCAGACAGTCCCACTTGCTCTGATCTGTGACACCCAATGCTGGGGGCTATGAGCTGGGCTGGGGATGGTAAAGGGGGGTGACGTGGAATGGGAATGTATGGATTTGGGGATGCTGTGATTGGGGCCAACCCCAGCCTAAGGGTCCTGCTCATCCATTACTCTGATGTTTAATGTGGAGCTCTCAGCCGCACTGTCCCCATTGCTGACCCAGCACTGGTACTGGCCATTGTCATTTTCCCCAACGTGCCGAAGGTACAGGCAGAGGCTGGTGCCCAGAAGGACCCCTGAGCCCCTCCTAGTGCCAGGAGAAGGACAGGGGACCTGTTCCCATGGCCACCGTGCAGCTCAGCAGCAGGAGGTCCCCCAGTGCCACCTGTCTGTCGGGATGCGGAACCAACAGGGACTCCCCCAAGAGCGGGACCCCTGCGGGGGCAACACAGGAGGGACTGGTGACATGGCCGGAGAGGGGGACACCTGTGAGCAGTGAGAGACTCAAGGATGGGCAGGACCAGAGAAGAGTGGGGGGATCCCAGTGAGGAAGAAGGGGGCCCAGAAGCAGGGATAAAGCTTGGAAGGGGTGCAAGGGACCCCAGGGAAGGATGGGAGATTTTGCAAGGGGACAGATGGAAAAGGTTGAAGGGATCCACAGGGAAGATTTTGGGGAACCAGACGAGGATGGTGGGGACCTGTATTGTGGGAGTCCTGGGTGTTTCCCTGGCTTCCCTGGATGCTTTTATACCCCCGTGCCAGGGGTCTCAGAGGCCCTGGCAAGGTGCCCAGGGGTCCTGGGGACTGGATTTAAATCCCTGGAAAAAAATTACCAACATTGCAGAAAGAATTACATGTGACAAAAAATAAGTAGAGTATAAATTAGACTGTTAGAAGATAGAAAAGTGAATTTCTAGAAATGTTTATATTAGGGGGGTTTGTACCTAAGATGGAGGATTTTGATCATGGGATGTCTTTTCCCTTTTCTTCTTTATGCCATCCATGTTGAACGCCAAGCTGGCATTCTTGGATTGGACTTAGACAGAATTGGACAGTGTAATAAAATTGTCATATATTGGGAAGTTATTATAAGCAATAGGTACGTAATTTATAGTATAAAAGATCAGACTGACCCTCTGGCAGTCGTACTGTGCCCTGGATTGATGTGCTGAACAGAATTCTATTAGCTAGAGAAAGAATTCCTTAGATAAGAAACAATAAACAGCCTTGAAAACCTCAGAGAACAGCCTCCTGCATTTTCTTTGGTGCTGGGGCTGGGAAGAACATGGACTTTAAACCACCAAGTCCCACCGTGGGGAGCTCAGGCAAAAAGAGACCGCAGAAGGCAGTGACACTGTAGAAAATGGAGAGAACTCAGAGAGGGCGAGGTACATCCAGGGAGGGTTGAGAGGGCCTGGGAGGGATGCAAGCACCAGCGAGGGTGATGGAGGAACCCAGGCAGAGAGCTGGGAAGGCAGGAGAGCACAGAGAGGGTTGAGCAGGGATGGGAGAGCTGGGAGGGCTGTGGGGGCTCCCCGTGCCCATCCTTGCACTCACTGCGCACCGTGACGCCGAGCCGGGCGCTGCTCTTCCTCACAGCCCCCCCTCAGAGCGCACCTCGCAGCTGTAATTCCCCGAGTGGGAGACTCCCATGGCGGGCACCAGGAGCTGCGGGGACCCCTGCAGGCCCCCCACCAACTTCCTGTCCCTGTACAAACAGTACAGGAGGGGGGCTGGGGTCCGCAGGGGTCTGGGGGTGCTGAGGCAGCTGAGATTGAGGGGAGACCTGCCCAGCCACTGCCCACCCCTGACACCCTCATTCCCCTGGGACTCCAATCAAGGGACCCCCATTTCTAATGTCCCCCTTCTCTGGGAACCCATCCCAGAATGGCCATTCCCCAGCATCTCCATGGGCCAGGAGCCCCACTCCCAAGGAACACTCTCCCCAAAATTCTACCCCCTACAATGCCCCTTCCCACAGGACCTTGATTCTCCCAGGACCCCCCATTTTCCTGGATACTCATCCCTGGCTCCCCACACTCCCTGAACTCCCCACTCCTGGGAACTCGATGTTCTACCTTGTGCCACCCAGCCTTGCTGAAAGCCTGTCCCCTCCCTGTACCCAGCTTATGGCCTCTCTGCCGCAACCAAGGGCCACCACTGTTGCCATTTTGATACAACAAATTGTATTAAAATGGTAGTAAACTTTAGTAATCGACATTAGTTGACATTAGTAGTAGTTATGCTAAGGCTTAGTAGGCCGCATGTAACCTGCAGATGAACTTTATAGCAAATTTTGTAATGTAAGCAGTGTAGTTGAGAAATAATTACTTATCTTAAGGAGTGTATCCATTTATCTAGAGCATGTACCTATTTGGCAGAATCTTAAATGTCAAAGAGATTATGGTACCAAGCATCGAGAATGAAGTAAGAATTTACTAAGATGAAGAAATCATGTAAAGAAACATATAAAAACCCTGTGAATTTTCTGTCAAATGGGGCTCTGTCTCTGGACGCTAGTCCACAGGCTCCCGGGCCCTCAATAAAGCACCGCATAAACGACTTCGGTTGTTTGTGTTTTCTTCGGATCGGGCAACAGTTTTCTGGCGACCGCGGCAGGACTCCGAAGGTGGCTGGGGCGGTTCGCGTTCTGATCCACTCCACGCCGGCACCGAGTGATTCTCGGGGAGTCATCGGTTCGTGCCCGACCCCCGCGCCTGGCGGACGACTGCAAAAGGTAAGCCCGAAGGTGCTTTATTTTCTGTTTCTGGTTTTGGGTGCCTGCTCATAAGACGAGGCGGCGATCCTCGCAGGGTTGGGCTAAGACGTCTGGTTGGTCTGGAAAGCCTAGGCGCCGGCTGTCAGACGCGGCGAAAGCTGCACAGGTCCGGCACTTGCCCCTCGCGGCGTCGAGAAGCGGCAAGTTGGATTGGTCTGGTATTTATTCTGGTATTTGTTTATTTTCTGTCGTGTGCATGTGAGTATGTGGTATGCTTGATTCTGTTACACTGTCAGTATTAATTGTGGTTATTATCTCCTTGTACGTTGCTGCATATTGGTTGTTGCGGTCGGTTGTCGAGTTGTTGTACAGTTGTAAGTGAAACTGGTTTAAAATGCCATTTAAAGCACTTAAGTCTATGGTTCAGTACTCTAAGGGTGTGCCTGGAAATACACCGCTAGGATGTTTGTTGAAGAGGTGGAAAAGTGAGGGGTTTTCGCAAGAGATGAGTAAGGGTAAAATGATTGATTATTGTAATCATTTGTGGCCAGAATATGACCGAGAGGGGCCGGCATGGCCAGAAAATGGTACTGTGGATTATGATACTCTGAATTCGTTAATGCAGTATTTAAGGGAAAATGAAAAATGGGATGAGATACAGTATTTAGATTTGTTTTATTTGTTGCGCCGCAAAAAGGAGTGGCAGACTGAATGTGGAATCATGGTATTGGAAATGAAAGAACCTGAGTGTGGGGGTTGTAAAGGAAAATCTAAAACACCCGATGCGCCTGCTGCTTTGTCTCCTCCTGCTACCTCACCCCCTCCGGCTGTCTCACCCCTCCCCTCTGTTTCACCCCATTCCTCTCTGTATCCACCGTTACCGGAGAGCAGTGAGGAGGAGGAGGAAGAGGAGGAGGAGGAAGAGGAGGAGGTGGCAAAAGTGACAGCAGTGCCAGGGAATGTTAAAAAGGTTGTTGTGCGTTCCCCGACCCCTTCCCCTGTTTCTTCCCAAAATCGGCGAAATACCCCGCTCGCGGCTCGAACTAGACAAGGACATAAGAATCATGGGGAACCCCAGCTTATTGCCCCTTTAAGGGAAGCTATGGGACCCCAAGGAGAAAAGGTGCTTGTGAAAGTACCTTTCTCCCCAGGAGATCTGGTGATTTGGAAGCAGTCAGCAGGTAGTTACCGTGAGAATCCTGAAAGAGTGGCACGGGTGGTCAGAATGATTATTAAAACTCAGAATCCAGACTGGAATGACATGCAAGTTTTGTTAGATACCTTAATGGATTCCACCGAAAAGGAGATGGTGTTGAGGGCAATGAAAGAGCGTGCTCGGGAAATGATCAGGCTGCATTCAGTTAGGAGAACCGTGAGTGACTTGGTACCGAGTGATGATCCAGAATGGGATCCGAACAGTGGTGAGGGAAGGGAAGCTATATGGGAATATCAGGAATTGTTAGTAGAAGGAATTAGGACTGGAATGCCCAAAACGTTAAATTGGTCAAAATTGTATTCAGTCAGACAAGATAAGAATGAATCACCTTCGGCATTTCTGGAACAACTTAAGGAAACTGCCAGACGCTTCACTGATCTGGAAATTGACAGTGAAGCAGGAAAGTTGCAGCTTGCTCTAATCTTTTTAGGTCAGTCACAGGAAGATATACGAAAGAAACTGCAGAAATTAGAGGGACATGATACTCGAGACTTGGATAAAATGCTGGAAATAGCTTGGAAAATTTACAATAATAGGGACAAAGAAGCTAACAAAAGGCAGCAAGCGAGCCTTTTGGCAGTGCTGCAACAAACAAATGCTGCTGGCAGAGGGAGAGGCAGAGGTGGCTATGGGCGAGGGCGAGGGCGAGTGCGAGGGCAAGGAAGAGCAGGGTTTCAGAAGGTGGGAACAGGAGGAAGAGGGATGGTTCCCCCGGGACATCAACAAGGAGGTCTTGCTCCTAATCAGTGTGCTTTTTGCCGACAAATAGGACATTGGAAAAATGAGTGCCCTGTAAAAGCTGGGTTAGGAGGAGAATCTGGATTGGCCATGAACAATTCAGGGGGTTACCCAATGAACCCAGAAGGGGTCGCCCAAGCACTGGTGTTGAGCAACTACCAGAATAAAAGCTGACTAGAAAAGGATTTAAAAGTGAGGATAGACATTGAAGGACAAGAACAAGAATTCATCGTAGATACCGGAGCAACATATTCTGTTTTAAATAAACGATTAGGGCCAATTAGTGACACCACTATTCAAGTAATAGGAGCCACCGGACAGCTAGAAGAAAGACCTTTCCTACAACCATTAAATTTAAGATTAGGAGGAAAAGAGTTGGATCACCAATTTTTGTACATGCCAAATTGTCCAAAGCCATTGCTGGGCAGAGATTTACTATCGTTACTAAATATGAAAATAATTTTTGAAAAAGGAAGAGTTTAATTGGAATTTCCTGAGGAAGAGATTGCTAAATTATTTACCATAAAGGAAATTGATCCCTCTCCTATTCCCATCGAAGTAGATCAAGCTGTAGTACCTTGGGTATGGGAAACGGGGAACCCTGGAAAATCAAAGGCTGCCCAGCCAGTAGTGTAGAATTAAAGGAAGGAGCTCAGCCAGTTAGAATAAAACAATACCCGATTAAATTAGAAGCTAAGAAGGGTGTTGCTCCTTTAATAACTCAGTTCCTGGCACAAGGCATTCTGCAGGAATGTGAATCAGAATTTAATAGTCCTATTTTTCCAGTCAGGAAACCAAATGGTGAGTATCGATTAGTGCAGGATCTAAGGGCAATTAATAATATTGCCAAAGACATTCACCCAGTGGTTGCCAATCCATATATTTTATTAACATCTGTGTCAGAAAAATTTAAATGGTTTTCTGTTATTGATTTGAAAGATGCTTTCTTCTGCATCCCTCTGGCATTCGAAAGTAGGAAATATTTTGCATTTGAATGGGGAAGTTCTGACACTGGAAGAAAGAGACAGCTCACCTGGTCTCGGCTGCCTCAAGGTTTCAAAAATAGTCCTACGATATTTGGAAATCAATTGGCAAAGGAATTAGAAGAGTGGAAGACTGCTGAGGTAAGAGAGTCACCATTCTCTTATGTCATTCTCCAGTATGTAGATGATATTTTTCTAGCAACAGAAGAAAAAGAAACGTGTTTGAAATTGACTATTGCATTGTTAAATATGTTGGGTCAGGGTGGCTATCGAGTGTCAAGGAAAAAGGCACAGCTAATAAAAGAAAGTGTAATTTATCTTGGATGCGAAATCATGCAAGGACAAAGGAGGCTGGGAGTTAATCGAATAGAAGCAATATGCGCCATACCCCTTCCAAGAAACCATCAAGAGCTTAGGTCCTTTTTAGGAATGGTGGGATGGTGCAGACTGTGGATTTTGAATTTTGGACTCTTAGCTAAGCCCTTGTATGAGGCCCTGAAAGAACCACAGTTACACTGGGATCGACAAAGGAAAAAGGCCTTTGAGGACTTAAAACCGGCCTTGAAGGAGGCCCCCGCATTAGGCCTCCCAGATCTAAACAAAGATTTTCAGTTATATGTGAATGAAAGGCAGAAGTTAGCACTTGGAGTGCTGACTCAGAGACTTGGATCCTGGAAACGCCCGGTAGGGTACTTTTCGAAACAACTGGATCCAGTTGGTGTTGAATGGCCGTCATGCTTGCGGGCAGTTACGGCCACAGTGATCCTCATCCAGGAGGCCAGGAAATTAACTTTGGGAAGAAAATTAGAGGTATTTGTGCCTCACATGGTACTGGCAGTTCTGGAGCAAAAGGGGGAGTCATTGGCTTTCGTCCAGCAGGATGCTACAATACCAAGCAATCCTGAGAGAACAGGATGATGTGGAACTGAAAATGACTAATCATGTTAACCCAGCAGAATTTCTCCACAGCGAGCAGGAGGAAGGGAAATTGGTGCATGATTGCATGGGAGTAATTGAACAAGTACATGCAAGCAGAGTCGATTTAAAGGATACTCCAATGGAAAACCCGGACTGGGAATTGTTTACTGATAGATCCAGTTTTGTGGAAAATAGAACCAGGTATGCAGGATATGCTGTAACAACAGTAAGAACAGTGGTAAAAGCGAAAGCCTTAACTCCTGGAACCTCAGCCCAACGAGCAAAAATTATTGCATTAACAAGAGCTTTGGAATTAAGTGCAGAGAAAAAGGTAAACATATGGACTGATTCTAGATATGCTTTTGGAGGTGTACATATTCATGGAGCTCTATGTATTACTCCAAAGGCGTATTTTAAATCAGTGGCTGTAATGCATGTTAAAGGACATCAAAAGGAAAATAAAAATCTACGAAGGAAACCGGATGGCAAATCGGACAGCTCGGGATGTAGCAAAAGAAGTATAGACTCAAATGGCTTTGGTACCAACTAAGGTGAGCCCAGTAACTCCACATTTATTACAGGAACCTAAGTACTCCCCAGATGACGAAAAACTGGCATCACTGCTGCTGGCCCAAAAGAATGAAGTTGGATGGTATGTAACCGCAATAGGACAAGTTGTGCCTGCCAGAATCATAAAGGCAATTCTAGAAACAAAACATAATAAATGCCATTGGGAAGCAGAGGCCTTAGTAAAATTTTTAAAAAGAGAAGTAATTTCTAACCAGATGTTAACATTGGCAAAAAGGGTGAATGCTATGTGTCCAACCTGTTTAAAAATAACCCAATAGTTAGGAAACAGATCTAGCTAGGGCACTCTGCAGTGGAACCAACCTATGCCAAAAAAAAAAAAAAAAAAAAAAAAAAATCCAGTGCATGACATTCAACCAGGTGTTTGGGTCTGATATAGAAATTCTCGCACTAGCATTTGGCAAAAGCCAGCAAAAGTTCTTTATTAGGGTAGGAGTTACCTTTGCGTTTCTACTCCCTCAGGTACAACTTGGGTTCCTACCAAATAGACTAAAGCAGCACTATCACCTACCACAAATGATACCAGAATGGGAACAGAACTCAAAGATTCGCCAGCTACGGAATAAATTGTTCTTACAAGACGCAGTTTTTGAGCTCCAGCAAGTTACTGGTAAACCAATCAACATTGATTGGGATCGTCCGGACATTTCAATAGCCACTGGACTATTAGATAACTGTGAACAATCTATAATTAACAGGATTCTAAATTTACAGATAAGAAAGTGTTGGAACTGCAAAGGGAAAAAGTGTACTGGTAAAGCACTAGTATTGTTACATTGTGGAAAGTGTCACTCTACAGTTATAAAATCTCAGTGGGGTATGTCACAACCTTTGTGTACTGCTTGCTCTTGGAGAAATCGTGCCCTAACCTGGCAAACGGAACTAAAAATGGCAACAGGAGCCCGCGACACGAGGGAAGCCCTGTTGTTAGTAGAAAACAGGGCCAATTTATATAGAATACATTGTAAGTGGAGAATACAGGACACTGTGAGAAACATAAAAGATTGGAAAAAAAGTAAAATATTGGGATATTGTTGTGAAAAAGATACTATTGGATTAATACGTACCGAGCTTAGGGAAAACCTACCTTCTATAAATTCAGAGATAACCAAAGTCATATTTGGCATTGAAACACTTGATATAGAATAAGCGAGAAAAATAATATGGCATTTAAATTAATATTAAAACCCTTTGTCAGTGAGTGATAAAGCCACAGAATTAGTGTATGTTGTGTCATCATTTTAATGATTAACAGGTTGCACAGTGATACCGTTTTGAACATAAACGAAAAAATGGGTAACATGGGCTAATAAAACAAACACAACTTCTTTTGTTTAGCATTAGTCTCCGCTACTAGCCCTTTTAGAACTTGTCTGGTGGGAATACCAGACTTTAATAAAACTGAGTATAAATAAATGACCACAGGCTCTTGTACAGTATTCTTGCAACAAAAATCTTAGCAAAATTGAGTGTTAATCTCCCTTGGGACCCACAGGAAATAGGCTTATTGGGGAGTAGACAATTAAACTATACAATAAACGAAACGGGCTGTGTTTATTTAGAATTTTACCGGTATAAAATTAATAATACTTTGCACTGGTTAACCCCTGGAAGTTATCCCTTTCGGAACATCTGAATGGGTTTCGTCCATAATACCGTACATTCTGTTAATTGCAGTCTTGTTATTAATTATCTGGTTAGAGTATAAGTGTGTTTTAAGAGTTATTGAAAAAGAAACCAGACACACCAGAAGTGTGATAAAAGCTTTGACGAAAACCAACGGGATTCACCTGTCTCCTCTGAAGACTGAAGTTGCTATTGGGCAAGAAAATCCGGCATTTAAAAGGAAATCCAGCATTTAAAAAAAAACCCGATGATAACGAAGAGTTGAGCATCCTTGCAGAAGACTGAAGAATGCTCAAAAGGGGGGAAATGTTGCCATTTTGATACAATAAATTGTATTAAAATAATAATAAACCTTAGTAATCGACATTAGTTGACATTAGTAGTAGTTATGCTAAGGCTTGGTAGGCTGCATGTAACCGGCAGATGAACTTTATAGCAAATTTTGTAATATAAGCAGTGTAGTTGAGAAATAATTACTTATCTTAAGGAGTGTATCCATTTATCTAGGGAATGTACCTTTTGGCAAAATCTTAAATGTCAGAGAGATTATGGTACCAGGTATCAAAAATGAAGTAAGAATCTGTTAAGATGAAGAAATCATGTAAAGAAGTATATAAAAACCCTGTGAATTTTCTGTCAAATGGGGCTCTGTCTCTGGACGCTAGTCCACAGGCTCCCGAGGCCTCAATAAGGCACCGCATAAACGACTTCGGTTGTTTGTGTTTTCTTCGGATCGGGCAACACTTTTCCACTCAGGTTTCCTACCCTTTTTTTCCCTCCCACTTCTCTCCTACTTCCACTCACATTTCTCACACTTGGCACCTCGTATTTTCTTTTCCCCCCTCACATTTTTTCACCCTCTGGTTCCTTTCAGTGACTGTTTCTCTTCAGTAGTTGATGGGCTTCTTTTCTTATATTTCTGCAATCCCCTCCTCAAAATAATGGGTGCCAGAGCTGTGGCCCAAGACGCCCTTGCTTGTGCATCTGCTGAACACAAAGTCTGGGCTCAACTTGAAAAACTTCATTAAAAACAACCTAAACCACAATGGACTTCCTGCTGCAGTTTTGGTTTGTACTTCAATTTTACAGAGTCTTCATAGTGTTCTAAATAGTAGGTATCTGAGGGATTCACATTCCATGTGAGCATCCACAGCATAGTCGGCTTCAAGCAGATCCCATCCCCATCTTCACCTCACAGTCACTACGACTGCAGCATGGAAGAAACAGGCTGTGATGCCTCTTTATGCTCACTGAAATCCACCTGCACAGGAAATGCTTTAGGCCCTCTTTTGGGGAAAAAGGAAAAAAAAAAGGAGAGAAAAAACCCAACCAAACTGAAAAAAAAGGGGGTTTATTTTAAAATCTTTAAACCCTGGAGTTTCTTCCTATTTTCACCTATTTGAATTGCCTTGACATCAAAACACTGCCAGCTGACGTTACAAACTGCCTGGTGTATGTTTGTGTGCACAGACCAAAGGTGCCGCACTGTGTCTGTCCCCGGGCGTCTGTTCATGTCCATTTAAAGAGAGGTCTGAGAGGGGGGCTCTGCCCACCCTGCGCTGCTCCGGGGCCGAGGCTGGGCCAGCAGGAGCTGCAGAGCTCACTGGAGGAACACCCTCAGCCCCAGCCACCATCTTGTGTGTGGTTGCCACAGCCACTGCCGCCATCTTGTGTGTGGCTGCCTCAGCCCCGCCACAATTTTGTGCCTCCACCACGTCCAACTCTGAAGGGAATGGGCTGCTCTTTTGCCAGCAGTCAGGGTCAGCACCAAGGCACCCACAGCAATTTACAGAATAAGTGTCATTTACTGAAGTGAATGCAGCAAAGAAATACAAAAGGATAACCTGTGCAATGCACTGCATTATTACTACAAAAATGGCCTGTAGGGACTAAGAAAGATACAACACCAATTACCCAAATACTTGGTCATTGTCCAGACACATCACCTGGGGAGCCCCTGTCACAGCAAAGGATTGAAGAGGCACTGCCAGAAAATGGAAATTCCTTTGTAATTTGCCAACCCAGAGGCAAAGCCATCAACTTTGCTGTGAGAGGGCCCAGATTTTACACCCTTGTATAAACAAGTCACCATAACTTCGAGTGTGGGAACATCTGGTTTCATTCTCCTCTAATCCAGGGCTCAGGGAGGTACTAAGAGAGTTTACTTTCACCATATAACTTCAAACACAACCACATAGAGATATCTAGTTCTGTGGCCTTGTCCAGTTTCTAAATGTAGAAAGGTAAACGCCTGTTTCACTAAAAGCAGATTCATACATATACTGGTAATGATCATGCATATTTTGTTAATGAGTGCATATAAATATAATATTTGGTTAGAAGGTTTATCTGGAAGTCAGCTTTGGCTTAGGGCTTGTTGTTGAGGCCTTAGTACTTCCCTGGAATTGTCCTTTCCCAGGCAGTGATCCTGTCCCCTCAGCTGCAATGGAATCCTCAGCTGTTCCCACAGGGATTGCTCAGGCTCAGCTTGTGCTGAGTTCCTTGTGAGTGGAGTCATCAGCATCTTGGACAAGCAGATTCTCTATCACACTGTCCAAAAGTTTTCCCTGGGATCCACCAGGGTAAGAGGAAAGCTCTCTGAAGCTGTGACATGGGAATTGTCCTGCTGGGTGGCTGTGGCTGAGTCTGAAGCACAGCAGCTCTCTGGCCATGTGGTGCTGCTGGCAGAGCTGGCTGCTGCCCACTCAAGGCTCAGGCAGGCACTGAGCTGCCTTGCTGCGCTGCCAAAACCATCTCAGTGCTCGGGGGCACCTCCCGCCCCTGGTCCCAGTGGGTCCCGCTGGCAGTGTCAGACCAGTGGCTCGTCGGGGTCGGTGCTGCCCCTGCTCTCCACTCGCCCTGGCCCCAGCAGTGCTGGCCCTGCTGCCATGCACACACAGGGAATGGGAACTGCTGCCTGATGCTTTTGGAGCTGTGCCACTCCTGCTGCTGCTGCTGCTGAAGACACCTTGAATGGACTAGTGGGACTGTGGACTGTATTGGCCTGTGATAGCAAGGTCATGAAGGCAGAGGTGCAGATGGTCCTGTCAGTCCTGTTTCTGCCTGTTTCTGGGAACCGAGGAATCTGTTCTGATTTTATGAGGCACTGAGTTTGGAAAGTAATGGTTCCTTTGTTGTTGTTATTTTCCCTTTGGGCAGCATCCATATTTGAAGACAGCTGAGCCTCTCTCCAGACTGGCATCTCTGATCCCTGCAGTGAATCCATGGAGGCAGTTCAAGAGGTGGCGATTATCATTTCAGGATGACACTCTAATTCAAGTTCTGAGTGGGTCTCAGAATAAAAACTGTATCAAACCTCAACTCCATTGGGAGGTTCCCTTCCTTGTAATCCTGTGAATAAATGCTACGTTGCCTTTGAGCATTTTTTTTTTCAAATGGAAAGTTCCATTAATAGTGGTTTTGGTATGATTAGAAATGGGGAAGTATCTTCTTCTGATGCCCAAATAGTTTTTGCTATTTTTTCCCTTCATATGTATTCATAGATTTGTACACTACTGTTGTATGGTTACATAGTTCCGGGGTAACTTCAGTACTTTTCCTCTCCTGATAGGCAGAAGGACAAAACACATCCCAAAGGCTCCTATCTTATGTTAGATCCTCTGTGAACCAGGGTTAAAACATGTTCTCAAGGTACTTTCTCATAAAGTAGATATAGTCTGTACAGCTAGTACAGCTAGTAGCAAGAGGGGCTCCAGAAGAGGTGGAAAGAAATGGAGGAAATTTACTCATTATTGTGCTTCTCCTTGGGAATTCTTGTCAATCATGCTAATTTTCCAGACTTATAAAACCACTTTCACCCTATGTGGCATGGTCATTTTTCCATATCTGCCTCTGGAGTCTTCCAGTTAGAAAGCAGAATTGATATTACCTCCTCTATTAATATTGACTCAAAAGTGTGTTGTTCTGTGTATTAATGTTTCTCAATCATAAGAATGTCACAGACTGACCAACCAACAGCAGGATCGACCCACCAGGGAAATTTCTCCTGCTTTGTGACTCAGGAGAACTTCCCAGGCTATTTTGTGTTTGCTGTAGGGAAGCTTGGGCTGCTTTGCATAAATTCACAGGATTGACCAGTGCTGGGAGGGCTGCACCTTGCTGCCCTAGTGAGAGGTGTTAAGCCGCACCTTCCCCTTGGAGGCAGCCAAGTACAGCACTTTTGTGCAGAAACACTTAATTAGCCCTGGTTTGCACAGCTGCAGCAACTGGGGTTGCCGGAGTGCCCCTTCCTGCATTGGAAATGAGCTGAGTCAGTCATGGGACAGGGCAGGGCATGCCCAGGTGTGCCCATTGGGAATTCCATCTGTCCTGGGTGTGTCCATCTGGCTCCTCAGTGACATCCCACCCAGCCTGGAACATGGAACTCCCCGTTTCCAAGGACACGTGGCCATTGTCACCAGCACACGGCAGGACCGGTCAGACCCTTCCGCGGCTGCAGCGAGAGCGGAGGTGTCAGAGCCTTTAGCGAGTGCTGCTCCACACTGGTTGGAACTCACACCTGCTGCTCAAGAGGCTGATCCACACCTGAGTGGAGGTAAATATTTACAGTTCTGTGCAGAAAGGGGGGGTTCAGTGATCAATTCACAAAGTCAGCACCAGAAACACCAGAATGTTTCAGTATTTATATGTTTTAGCCAGCAAAGCTATTCACGTTCATTGACTGTAGGTTACGGTATTCTCTTCATAATCAGCATTCTGTCTGCTGTTGGGTACAGATCTTCTCATGCTAATTACTCTGCATGCTCAGTCTCTCTCTTCTACTTAGAGAAAAAATTCTGGAGTGGGTGGCCATGGTCTGCCCCTGCTGGAATGACATTTTACCCAACAGAGCTGATTCAACACAGTTGCTGCATTGGCTTTATTCATTTGGGTCTTGTCTTTGGGGTTCTGCTAAATGTCCTTGTGCAATTCTGAATTCTTTGTGTCCACCATTTAAGGTGCATTCATCTTCCCAAGCCTTGCTAACCTCCCCTAGATCTGAGGCCACTGAAGCCTATCAAGCCCCACACATGAATAAGGCAATTCAGCCAACAAGCAACCTGCCTTTCCAAGGCCAGGCCATCACTTGGAGCTTGTTGGCTGTTCTTGTTTCATGGAGAAAATATTTGTTTCTGTTAATGAGCCTTGAAAGCCAGAAAGGCCAAACAACAAAGAACACATATTTTCCTAGCACACATTGCCCATGTTGCAGATGTTGCTGCAGGATCAGTGTGTGTGTGGCAGCGGATCAGCCGAGGCAGGGCGGGATGGCGGAGCTGCGGGCCTGGGCACGATCCACTGTGCTCCGCAGGGCCCAGCCCGCACTGCATCCCGCAGAGCCCCCACGGCCGCTGCCATGTCCCTCAGGGGGACCCAGAGGGGCAGCACCAGCAGCTGAGGGGCTGTGCCGGGCTCTGGGGTCGGCTCTGGGTCAGGGCTTGGCCATGGTGCTGGTGCCAGGTGCTGCTGACCCTGCGGGACCAGCTGGGCAGGGCTGGGCCCCACTGGTGCCCCACGGCCCCTTTGAGGCAGCCCCGGGGGAAGCGACTCCCAGGGATGACACTGAGGAGCTGCCAGTGCAAGGGGGAGATTCCCCCTGCTCTGACACCACTCAATTCATGCTCTGGGAATGTCTCTTGCTCAAAATGAGTGCACTCCTCATTGCTCCATATTTAGACCAGGGTCACCAAGAATGTAAGGATAAATGAAATCCAGGAGCAGTTATTTTTTTAGTATTGGAAGTAGACATTATTTTATTGCCAGCTCTGCTGCATAGGGGAGAGCTCCAGCCACATACATGCCACTTTCTAAGCATTTACACTTACTGATATATTTTCAGTAAACACAGAAATTCCTGTCCATTGGTTCTAAATGATACACACTCCTCATTTACTACTTATTGTTCTCTCTTGTATTGGATGTTGATTTCTCCCTTCTCATGCAAATTAGTCCCTTTTTTTCAGTCTGTTTTCAGGTTTTTTTCCCCACAAAAGTTTTTTGACCTGTGAGGCTGAAATGTCTTTATTAGTTTCTTCTTTATGTTCTGGCCATTCCAATGTGTTCTTGGAGGGCTTGACATTTAGATTCAAGGTATCCAGATTTTGAAGCCTTCAAGCTTTGTTTATCGAATGTTATCAGGGTTAGTTTAGAAAAATGAAAAACTTTGGGGATCTAACAATCCACCTCTGACAATAGATTGCCAAAAGACACCTAGCTACTTGCTTTGTAAGGCAGAAAATTACAATGGTTAAGATGAACACACTGCCTATGATTAATTAAACAATTAATTGCGAAGTTATTTAAATTCAGTAACCAGGAGAAAATGTGGGCTAAACAAGCAATGAAAAGCTGCATAATAATCCAAGTTGATGTATTTGGCACCTTACGTGATTTGTTCCCATTCTTTTATAAATGCACGGATGCTCTTAGAGCAAACTCATTCATGAAGCTGACATAAAAGGATGCAAAGTTCAGGTGACTCCCAGTTCCCCTTCATGCCCAGTCCCTGTCCTAAGCTCTGCCACTGCTGATGACTGAAACAGAAACATTAGTGGAATTGTGCTGAGGCAGCACTTCGTGCAAATGACACTCTCACAAGCACAAGTCACAAGTGACATTCTCACAAGCAAAAAATTGAGGGATTTCTAGAAGACTGTTGAATATTTCTTTTGCGATCTTTGCAAGTGAATACATTACATTAAAAGTTCAGGCAAATTTCAGATGAATACCTTTTTAGCTTCCCTGCCAGCCACTTTTGTTTTCAGAATGAAGCAGTTGGATGGCAGTAGGTTGTTTTTGTTAAAAAGTATGCTTATGCCAGTAGACATTGTAGCGATGTTTGAGCTCCAAGGTGGCACATTCTAGACTAAATAATGAGTTCAGGACACAATCCAAATTTTGTTACATCTGAGTAACCTGAGGTAAACTGTTTCCATTTTACACCTATGCAAACAATTGTATCTAGAGCTGAGGAAAGCACAAAGGGTTTTGGTGCCTGTTTGAGTCAAAATTCAGCTTTTGCAGTTGAAATTCTTCTTGGAGCTCACTGCAGCATGTGCTTCCTTAGTACCAGATAAATCCCAGCCTGGAGTGCTGCCCAAACCTTGTGATCTTTTTGGGACCCACTCTCACCTGGTTTGTCAGCTGAGCTCTGGCCAATTCAGTTGTACTCAGGCATTGGATTTCAACAGAAACCCTTGCCTATAAATTCCAGCAATTGGGAAAGAATGGCTTTCTCCTTGAACTCTTGGCTGCATTGGAGGCTCAGTGATGGTCACTCACTGAAAGTGCAGCTCTTGCTCTGCCTTAGCTTAGTGAAGAGAATTTTAAGGTGACAGTGTTGTGTCTTTTTGGAGAGACAAAACTAAACTCGCAAATTTCTCATTAGGGATGTGCAGTTTCATATGTGAATTATGATTTCTGTGATTCTTGGTGAGAGTTTGCATAGATCCTAGGGGAATACTTCACATTGAGCAATTGGTATTGCAGAGTGGCAGTAGTGAGACAATTGTGGAACTGGGGCTGGCAAATTTTGCTTTGGCCTGGCACAGAGGAACTCAGGTGAGACAGGTCTGGTTGCTGGTAGGGTAGAGGGTGCCCTTGCAACATGCTCCACGTAGTGCCAGTCAGGGATTGGGCTTTGTTACAGAATCAGAGAATATTCTGACCTCACAGTGATCCACAAGGATATGCAAGTTCAGCTCTGTCTCAAAGAATTCCATCATAATTTTAAATCAGCTTGCTTGCCTTCTCCCAAACTCCCCTTATGACATTTATTTTCTGTTTTCATTTCCTTTGGAAAACAAGTAGACATCATAAGAGCCCAACCAAACATTTCACATTGTGCACCTGAGAAGAAGGAAACAGCCATGAAGCCAGCAGAGAGTGAAGAGAGTCCTTGCACTGCTGTTTATCGCCGACCCTACAGGGACAGGGTGATTCATTTGCTTGCTCTGAGGACGTACAAGAAGCCAGAGTTACTTTCCCGCTTGCAGAGAGATGGAGTCATGCAAAAGGACAAGGGAACCCTTGGCAAGATCCTCCAGCAGGTGAGATTGTGCAGTTTGGCTCCAGCAATTTTCTTCTGCCACGTTGTTCTTTTATCCTTCATTTTTACTTGTTCCTCCACTGTTTAAATAAGAAACTTTCATTTTAAAATATTTCCTGTTCAACATGGCTGTTGTTGAATTATGCAAACATTCATAGATCATCAGAATATTTCCTCTTTTGCTATGAGCAACGTCTGAGGGGATAATTCAGATGGACACAGTTTTGGATGCACAGAGTTGCTTCTTAAATGGATTCACATACTTGCTTCCCTTTCCAACACAATCTTAGTTCTGGTTTGAAGACATGAATTCTTGATTCTGGGTATATTTGTTACTTTGCATTTTTTATAACGAGAGACAGACATCAACAGAGACCACCAGAGCAATATCAGTGTTCATTATGTTTTCAAAGAAAGAAAAAGGGCAGATTTTGAGAGATGATGGTGGTGTGTTGTTGAGTTATTTAATGTGTTATAGTGATCAAATTGATGGAGATTTTCCTGTCTCCATCCCATCAGGAACTCTCAGCAGTGTCAGGTGATGAAGTCTAAACCAGCACACTTCATATCAGTGGTCTTGAGGTTTTGCTACGTCAATTTACCTTTTTGAGTAGATTTTGTATTTGTTTTGAGAAAGATATGAACCTCATTTACTGTCAAAGGAATAGAACAAGACAAGAGCACGACTTTCTCATAGAAGGACTCTGCAGGAATGAACCCTGGCTCTGCCACATGAAGAGGGAGGGACACTGGGCCTGACCAGCTCTGCTTACACATTGTGGCACTAAATGTTGTTTTGAAAGGAACACTTATGAAATATGAATACTCACTTGTTTCCAATCAGTGATACTTTGATTCAGCTTAAAACTCATGTGATAGAGGAATAAATCCTCTCTGTGTCGAAGAATATTGTTCAGTTCCAGTTGGGTGAACACAAAGAGGTGTTCAGAACTAGCTGGATTTCTGTAGTTTGCATTTAGCAACCATAATAAAGGTTTGTTTTCTGAAATGTCTACCTGTAGGTAGCCAACCTGAATCTAAAGGATAATTCCTTCAGTCTGAAGGAACATCTGTTTCAGACCCTTCAGACTGATTGGCCTGGCTACACTGAAATGGATAGGGAGAAGTTGAAGGTGATACTTGCTAGGTAAGTTCAGTCTTTAGAGGAAGGAGAAGAGACTCTTCAGAACAAACGCCCTGGAAGATGAATCCTCACTTGTTAGAATATGCTGAGTCAGCAGCAACCCATCAGGGTCCTGCAGTCCAACTCCCTGGCCCTGCACAGGACACCACAAGAATCACACCCTGTGCCCAAGACTATTGTCCAAATGCTTCTTGAGTTCCTGCCACAGTGACCAGGGGTCACGAGAGCCTGTTCCAGAGCTTGGGCGCTCTCTGGGGCAAGAATGTTTTCCTGATATCCAGCCTAAAGCTCCCTCAAATCAGCTTCATGTTGTTTCCTTGGTCCTGACACTGAATGTCTCTATAACCTGAAACAAAAGAACTATGACTGTTGATATTGAGGCCTTGGAACATGAAATGTTTCACCACCCTCACAGCAAATCAAGTCCATCTCAGAACCCCACCAGCACCAGGCAAGCACCATCTCCAGGAACTTCTGAGACACATGCTCCAGCAAGACCTGCTCAGGTATTTGGTGCATTTTTAACATTAACTATTGTGTATTAAGGTTTGGCCCTCTGCTGATGGTGTAAAAGCTGTGATGTGACCAGGCCAAAGCATGTTGTGCCTCAGGCATTCTGCTTTGGCAGGAAGGTTGTGATCAGAAGCTGTCCTGAGCCAATTTTCTGCTCTGCCTGGAGACTTGAGCTCAGTCCCCACTCTCAACTCATTCCCTGCAGAAGGACTCGAAGGGCTGGCTCTGCATGCATGTCAAAACTGGGACAAAAGACTATTGTACATAAGAGGCTGCTGTACATAAACGGGTGGGGCAAATGGGGCCCTCTGGCTTCCTTTTACCTCTCTCTTGCTTTCATTCTCATTGTTTACTCCAGATCTACACTATCCATGTGAAATGACAGGATCTAGGGAAGTGTGATATTCCCTCACTCCCTTCTCTGCCTTAATTTCTCTCCTCCTTTGCCCTGCCTGGGAACAGCATGGCTGTCGTGTTCTACTCAATCCTCAGTCCTGGATTTTGCTGTGGAGTGAGGAGCTTGTGGCCGTGTGCTGTGCCATGTGAGCCAGCACCTTTGAGAAGGTTCTTGGGAGGAGCTGAGAGATGGAAGTGAACTGAAGAAAATGGAAGAGCTCATAAGTCACCACTTGTGAAAGTCTCTTGTGTAAAGTAAAGAATATTTCAGCCATCAGCTTTTGAGTTTAAAGAGTGGAGTGGCTGCTGGAGTGAAGGCAACTGCACCTAAAAGCACAAGATTATCCTGACATGTGACTGATGTCTTTTTTCATCATCCTGATGAGAATTCTCAACCAACCAGCACACCCTGTACTCCTGGGTTGTGTCAGTGACGCACTGATCTTGTCTTTAACAGGGAGACAGCTAAAACAGACTCTTTAGTAAATCATGTGTGTGTGTGACAGCAAGAGCTGTGTACAAGCATGAATTGGGAGCTAGAAAAAAACAAATGGACCTCCCCATTTTGGAGAAGCCTTAGACAGAGCTGCTGAAGGGAGTGTCTTTCTACCAAAGCCTTTTAGCTACAAACTTGAAGTCTTGATGAGAAAGTAGGAATGACATAGAATATGCACGATCTTTTTATTTAAGGAAAATTTGTTTTTAACCATTGGCACTTCAGAAATGCTGCTATTTTACAAATGGGAGCAAATCCTGATCCTGATGATAGATTAATGAATTAATTATTTTGTTATTGATGCAGAAACGGCCTCTGGCTTCTGACTTTACCAGTCCTGTGCTGAGCAAGAAGAGGCGAATTGGTCACCAGCAGTTCACCAGTCACGTCCAGCCAGCAGCTGGAGGTCTCTCTTCCTCCTGGGTGCTGCCTTCCACAGCCCTTTGTAATCAGAACATGTCTCCAAGGGTTGGCTCCATTTCCCCCTGCACCCATGAGGTGCACCAGAACAATAAGATCCAGAGTTCTACAGTCCCAGAGCCTGCCATGGTGCAGATGGAGATCTCCAATTCAAACAGGGAGAAAAATGAATTGGGAAGGCTGAAGCAGTCACATCCTTTGGATTTTGATGAAGGTATTAATATGCTGCTTTTCCTAACTCCTCCCTGGAGAACTATAGTGTAAAGATTTAGCTATTCAGACAGCCTCTGCCTGAATAAGGCAACAAGTGAGATCCTTTTCAATTGCACAGATGTTATTAACAGTAAATGCAACCCAGAGAGATAGAAAGGAATAAGAGAGGAGAGTTGGGGTGTAGAGAAGAGAGAAACATTAGGTATGAAAACATCACCACCACATGGATTCTCTTTGGTACAGCCAGTCCTTCTTCACCCTTGGTCTTGTTGTTGGTGGGGGTCCCCAGGTGGCTCTGGAGGTACCACCTTTACACTGCCCAAGATTTGAGTACCCACAGGTACAGATGGTCACAGCTGCTCTTAGATCTCGGGCTGGAAGGGATGCAAGTGTCTTTTCCTTACCCACAGTCTCTACAGCAAGAAAAAGGTTCTTGCTTGAGTCTAAAAACATGCGAGCATTGTTCTTCAGGAGTCACACAATTCAGAGCAGCTGGTGAAGGAAAAATCTGGACTGTGTTTCAAGTTGGGGCTTAGGCTGCAGCTTTTGTGCTGACTGAGCCATGAGAGCAAAGGCACTTTTGGAAATGAAATGCTCACAGCAAAGATGTTCTTACAGATTGTATTGAACATACTGTGACTCTCCTGCTGACAAGAGTGCAGAAAATTTTCATCCAAACTTTGTTTCATGGGAACATTGGGCCTCTGGAATGGACAAGAAAATGGCCATAAAAACATGGCATGAGAAGAACTGCAGCTTTTTTCTCTATTTCTTTTTAGAACCTCCATGTTCATCACTCTCTCTCCCCCTCTGTCTATCTCAAGCTGTTGTCTTTTGTGAAACTGCATCTGCTGCTGCATAATGGGAATGGCTGTAGAGATGCCACCTCATGCATTCAAAACAGAAAAGCTGAGCTGGGCTTTACACCATAGTAGTGCAGCAGAGAAAAGTGGCCATGCCTTCTTTCTACAGCCCAGAACTGGCCACTGGAGAGAAAGCTCTGTGTGCCCCATTATTGATTTTTGGAGCTTTGTTTTTGAGTAATTTACTGTGAGAACAAAGCTCTGACGGACTTTTACAAGACCACCCAGTGGTATTTTTTGGCTTTTGAAAGATCTCCTGATAAAGAGTGTCAAAATTCTGCTTTTCTGCAGGAGTAGGAAAACAAGCTTCCATTGTCTCCACATGCTCTGCCACAAACACCCAAGCAGACTACTTGAGGTGAGTGAAAGAGCAGTTGAGCCTTGCCACTCGCAGTGGGTGCCCTGTGAAGCTCTTCCCAGTTCTGAAAGGATGATGTTGAGAAGGTTTTGCTGGCCCTGCACGGCCAAGAGCTGAAATGAACACAGAGGTGGGTTCAGGCTGGGCTGGCTCTCCCTTCCTGCAGTGCAGTTGCTCAGGGTCAGCTGCAGCAGTGGTGCTGCATCCCCCCCTTGTATTTGAGTGCAGGAGGGGAGGCAGAACTGTGTGTGTGTGGTATCAAACACTGGAATGGCTGCCAGCTGCTGTCACAGCAGTGATGCTGGCAAGGGCACCCAGGCCTCCTGCAGCCCTGGGGCTCTGGGGCAGCTATGCCCTTTGGAGCAGGCACTGCAGGGCCCTGGGTCACATTGGATACAGCCTGGGATGCTCCATGGGAAGGCTGAGGGCAAGGCGGTCCTGCAGGGGAGCAGCTGAGTGAGGCCTGTGCAAGGTCTCTTGCCAGGAAATGTCACTGGGCAGATGTCAGAAATCCAGGCTATTTCTTCTCTGGTATTTCCCCAAATATAGAAAGACATTTGTAGTTTTCTTTTCAGAACACACCAGCACAGCAGTCAGGTGCATCTGTCCTGGGATGCATCCCTGGCACAAGCTGCTCTCTGTTTTGATATTGAATTTCAACTTGTTAAAGATTTACTGCTGGCAGCAGTGAATCTCAGGAGGTTTACAAGGATTTTTTTCCTGTGTGAGGGAGTTTTTGTCATTCAAAAGAACCTGGTGTACAGTTCCAGAGAAGCAGAAGCATTGGTGTGTCAGTGTTGGGAAGTGGTGTCTGTTTCTCTCATTACCACTTCATCTTGCATTTGTATCATGAGCTTGGTAAACCTCACTCGTTTTTATTTGAATGAGAAGGGAATGAAAAAAATTTTTCTCCCATCAGTGGCTTTCAGCATTAATGAGTTTTACCCTCGTTAGGAGCTGATGTGATTTGCATCTTTGTAGTTGTACTTTCAGACTTATACAGAGTTTGTTTTTAATGGCTGCATTACAAACACCTCTGATCAAGGCTCAGTTTTGTAAATGCTGTCCACTAGAAGAATCAAATATTATCGTGAACTCTGCTTTGCTTTTAGACAGGCAGACATCAGTGTAGGTCAAATATTCAACTCTGTGTAATCAGAACCATAAATTCCGTTCCTGACAAAAATGTATTTCAGATGGGTTCTCAAAAGTAAATGGATATTTAAAAGTTTTTCCTATATAGAAAGATAATATAGCTTAGCAATGTTTATTCTCTTCCTGAAGTTGTGGTCTTTGTTGGTCATTTGATATTTGAAAGAAGTGCCAATATTTTCTAAATGTGCTTCACTTGCTAATGAAGGAAACCACTACAATATAAACTATTGGTAACTAAGTGTTATAGAAATGTAGCAGATATCTTGAGTGACCTGACTACATCCTCTTAAAGCTCATGAACTTGCCTGTAGAAACAGTCAGTCCCAGAGCAACTAACTCGAACCTTGGGAGTCTCTGTTTGACATTTGCCACGTGGTTGGTGCAAAACTACACATGAGCTTTATGGAATAGGAACACATTAGAATGTTCTCTTAGAGTTCACTCACAGAAAAATGATATTATTTTCCTTTAGAAAATACAGTGCCATAGTCTCCTTGGAGCAACGCCAGAACTACAAGGATGACTTCAATGCAGAGTATGAGGAATACAGGAATTTACATTTTCAGATTGACAAGATCAACAAAGATTTCACACAGTTTTATGAACAATGGAAGTGTCTGATTCCAGGGTCTGAAGCCTATCAGGTAAAGAAAGATAAAACTCTGAGGAGTGTGTTTCATCCCAGCAATGTTTTGGATTCCCTGGAGCTGCTCAGTGAGACAAAGGGAAACTGCAGCACTGGCATATGTGCTCAGACACTGCTTGGGCTGGGTCTGATTTTTGTGAGATCCTGCCCAAAACACCCTGTTTGAGCTGTCTGTGAACAAAGAGTAAGGTGAGGTGTGTCCCAAGCAGAGTCTTGGAGCATGTGCTCCTTCTGTTCCCTATTGAGAGGCTTAATTGCAGATCTTGGGGGATGCTGGAGCTGGGGATTGGTGTTGCAAAGCTCCCAGAAGAGTGGTGGCTCACAGGGAAGAAAATCTCTACAGTCAAACTGAGGGCTCTTTTAGTGTTTTGCATAGGTTTGCATTTTATGGTTGGAGTGAAAAATTCTTTTTTTTTTTTTTTTTACTTTTTGAAGATGCTGCTTCATCGAATCCTGACAGAGTATCAGCAGTTGCAGCAGGTATGTGTGGCACCAGACCTGCAGGGCCATGGTTACTGCTGAGTGTGGCTCAAGGCTTTTTTAAAGCAAAGGACATCAGATTCTAAACTCTGCAGAAATGTTTGCATGCCCTAATTTTCTTTTGCTTTCTCCTTCACAGGGTAGCCCCAGCTACTCTGAAATGAAGAGCAGGTGCCAGTACCTCCACAAAAAGCTGTGCCATATTCAGAGCCGAATATCTGAATTTGACAAGGAATAAGTGGAGTCCTGGCACCACACATCTGCTTCAGCTATAAAAACCAGTGACCTCTGGATTTTTATTTCAAATTTGAGATTAGACTTTTAGGATTATATAAGTTAATATAGAACTGTAGTTTACATTGGAACTGAGGAGTTGATTATTTGTTGAAAATGTAGGATTAGATGGAAGAAGTATAGGAAGTTTTAGAAGTAGAAAGAAGTTAGTATTGAGCTTGAAAAATAAAGAAATTTCACTGTTGATAACTCCTTTGCTCATTTGGACTTATATGATATTTAGAGAGGCTTTCATCTGGTCCATTCTTTTCTTCAAGCCTCTTGGTTTATCCTTTGAATTAAAATATTTCAGTACGAGGTGGAAGCCCAGTACCTCTAATAAGAAATTGTGCACCTTTGAAGCAAGTATTGTGGCAAAATTAAATTTTTTATTATAATAATTATAGGTGTGTTTTTTGAACTTCATATGAATTTAAACAGTTTGCATTAGGCAGAAGAGGCATTATTAAATTTGTGACAATATTCAGGTGTGAAAATACAGAAATCCTTGAATACTTTCACAGCCCACACATCTCCACCAGGTTCTGTAGAATGGCATCAAATAATGCACAGGTATGGAGACAATGGACTGGTGCTGCACTTATTTGTCAGTGGGCAGAGCTATGGAAGGCAGGAATTCAAGGTGATTTCAGAACAGGATGAAGAAAGGGAAAGACAACTTCCATCTGGAGACAGAGTGGCACTGCTGTGCTGACCCAGGCAGAACAGGGCACAAGTTTCAAATCAATAGGAAAAAGAGTTTTCTGGAAGGAAACCATGCTATCTAAGCACTAGTGTTCTTTCCACAGCACATAGAGTTTAGAACATGAATGTACATGAGATGCAAATATTCCTGTAAAGGATTAGAAAAAAGTCATTTATCTATGGTTATTTCCACAAATATATCCATGTATGAATAAAAAACCTCCACACCTACGTATATCATTAAGCAGGATACTCTGTAGATTCTCACATTAACACTGGCATAATTATGCAGGAGACTTGCAAAGGTTTAAAGATTTTTATTCTCCCTTTTCTTCTTCAAAACCTCCAAACATGATGAAATTCATCTTTTTAAACTTCAGCCTGCTGTGTGCTGAAGCAAGCCATTATTTGCTTACTCATCATCATCTTTTCCCTGTCTGTTAAAGTCCCTGATGCATTAATTTGTTCATCCAAACTTGAAACAGTTCATGAAGAGTCTGAAGACAAAATTAATGCACTGATTTTAATTGAATTCATGTCCTCTGCCTCTTCAAGCTGAAATACTATTTATTACATGTCAGAATTAAGTCCTGATACCTAATAAATGGGGAAATATGAAATATGGTCACTAGATGACCATGTTTCAAGGGATCATTGCATTTTAGTCTTATTTGGACAAATTAGTGATCCAAGAGAGAAAAGGCTGGTCCAATTATCAGAGTGGAAGTAGGTGAAAAAGATGTCTAGGTGGGGATGCAGTTGGAGGCAAAAAATAAGTATGTAGGGCAAAATGATTCTATATCAGATGATTTTAACATTACTAAATGCATGATCTCAAACAAACACATGGGGAAAAACTCTCATGATATAAATGTTGGTATTCCATACATTGAAGGAAGGAAGGAAGGGGAGAAAGAAAGCATGGAGTTTCCAGGAGTATCCAAATCAAGCACTTTATTCAGCATCACTATGGAATTTTCATTAAGGAAAAACACTAAATGGAGGGCTCATCACCCATTCAATTTTTTACTAACATTCAGTGAAAGAGACTAATCTGAGTGTAAAAGCTTGCATGTTGAAAACATGAGTGTGTTGAGAGATTTTTAAATCTGGCCCAAAGACAATTCACTGTTCAAAATCCAAGTCTAAAACTTTTCAAATTAAATGACCCTGGATGAAGTAGGAAACACAAGTCCTTCCCTTGAACCCTGACTTGCTTCTTCTAGCTCAATCCTGAAAATGGTAAAAGAAGATCCCTCAGAAATCAAATGAGCAGCAGGGTATATCCCTAAAAGGCAGATGTAGATCTGAAATAACTTTGGAATCAGAGAGACATCAGTGAGCAACTTTTGAGTCAAACTGTTAGTGAAGAACCTTGTTCCAAGGAAAAGACATCTTTTCTCAAGGAATTTGAGCAGCAGGATATCGAGGCTCATGGAGCTGGCAGGGATAAAGCAGACAAAGTGGGACATTTGTAGAAATTAACCCTGTGATTCAGTGATCACAGCAGGATGAAGAACCATTCTATCAGACCCTGGGATTAGTAAGAAATGTAGATGCCTCTGTTTATTATATTAGGCCGAGCTGTTCCTTGTCAGGTGGCAGCAGCTGCTCAGCAGAAGGCACAGCTTTAACTCGAGCTCATCACACCTGGAGGCAGCCCTAGAAGTGCTGCACACCTCAGCTGGTGCCAGAGCACAGGGACACCGGACACCCTCTTGAGACCTGTGTGTGCCATGAACCTAAAGGCATCTCCCCAGACCCAAGATATCCAATCCAGCACTCAGCACAGATGTCACTGCCAGGGAAGTCTGCATACAGGAAAAATACAGTCACAAAACCTATTGGGAAATTGATATTATACAGGAAAAATTCAAATTCCAGTACTTTCCTTCATTAATGAATTTATATACTAGCTCTTCTCCTTAAAATGGAGTTAAATAGTGTACACATCCTATAGCAGTACAATTCTTCAAGCATTCACAGCTGGCAGAGCTCTCATACAACTTGTTTTTTCTCTTAAGCGTAAGGAAGGGCTTCGTTCAAATGAACTGTGCTGCTTCCTCTGAAAGATACAAAATTCAGTGAAATAATAGGTGCAAAGTCATAGGTTCTTTAGGCAGGCAACTCCTATCTAATATAAGGATTGTTTACATTTAGCTTTATAGTGCACTTAAAATTACAGTCATACAATTTTCTTATGTTTGTGAAAATAATTTTAGTGCTCCAGAAACTGCACAGTCAAATAAAGCTGAATTGGGATACAAATGTAGTTGCCTCACCATAAAAATGGCCAAACCAAGAACTAGCTGCCAGTGATACTTTTCCTACGGTGCTGTTTGGCCCAGGTGTGGATAAAACCAGCATCTGCCCTGCTCAGATCATTCTGGCCCGTTGATCCGAGCCTGTCCCAGAGTGCACGAACAAGGACATGGAAGTTCAGCAGCCCGTGCTCAGCGCCTGTGTGCTCCTCTCAAGGGCTCATGAGAGCTCCTCCAGGGACATGGATAAACCCCTGGCAGTGGGACCAGCTCCTGCTGTGCCAGCCAGGCAGCCTTGGATGGTGCTGGGGGCAGAGCCCATGCAGGGCTCGCTCAGTGTTCAGCCACAGGGCACTCGTGGGCCAGTGATGAATTCTCAGCAAAGCTCTGCTCAGGACTTTGGAGAAGTGCAGGTGATCTGTTGGATTGATCCCTGCAATGCCCAAATTCAGAGTCTGTGGGACAGTCTGGCTGGGTGAGTGGAGTGATGTTCCCATTTGTCCTGTGGCCTTTTTGGGAACGCTGCCCAAGGAGCCTGATAGTCTCTTTCTGGCCACCTGGAGGCATCTGCACAGCCAGGGAACTGTCAGTGGAGCAGGGTTAATCACGGGTTGTTAGACTAGCTGCAAACAGGGTGGTGTCAAAACATCCCTGTGCTAATTCCTCTATGCTAATGCCTGTGCCCCATAGGAAGAGTCCAACATCTGTGAAAAGCTCCTGCACATTCACAGCAGCCTCAGTAACTGTGTTTGTACAAGCATTCCAGAAAAGGTGTTTGTAATTTCTCAGCCAGTCTGAAAAGTATGCAAGGGTTTCTGCAAGCAATCGTTGATAATAAATCAAATATTTTTAAGGTTTAAAGAAAATAAATTAGAGTAAGAATTTGAAACAGTTACATTATGACATCTTACATACATCCCAAATGAATGTCGCATTAGAATTTTTGAGGAGACAACTCCTCACAAAACTAGGATAGCTGTATTTTTCTCTTAGACAAACACAAATAACAAACACAATCAATAAATTCATGTTTTCTTTGCAGTTACATTAAAAACACAGCCTAAAAACAATCGTGATAAAAAATAATTGTAAGTGGAGTTCTTAATTACAAACTGCAGCAAATGCCTGTTGTACCTGTCTATTGCAGCTCTCTTACCTTCATGACTCATGACGTCATAACAGACTGCTGAATGCTCTCAGGAGCTCCAAATTGTTCTCCTTAGCATCCTGAATGGATGGGCAAAAGTAGCATAAACAATATAATAGATTCACAGAATTACTAGGTTGGAAGAGACCAAAATCAATCAAGTCCAATGCCCTAACACCCCACCTAAGACCATGGCACCAAGTGCCACATCCTGTCTCTTTTCTAACCACATCCAGGGATGGTGACTCCACCACCTCCCTGGGCAGACCATTCCAGTACTTTATCACTCTTTCAGTGAAAAACATTTTCTTAATATCCAGCCTATATCTTCCCAGGCTCAGCTTAAGACTGTGTCCTCTTGTTCTGCTGCCTGGGAAAAGAGACCAAACCCGCCTTTCAGGGAGTTCTGAAGAGTGATAAGGTCACCCCTGAGTCTCCTTTTCTCCAGGCTGAACAACCCCAGCTCCCTCAGCCATTCCTCACAGAGCTTGTGCTCCAAGCCCCTCATCAGCCTTATTGCCTCCTCCAGACACGCTCAAGCATTCAAACATCCTCCCTAAACTGAGGGGCCCAGAACTGGAGAACATGATTTTAGGACAGTTCTCTTTGGGCTGTATGGTCAAGAACTGCTTTCCTCAGGAACTAATGGATAATCCCTCTCCAAGACTCAAGAACTGCAGGATGAGTAAAGCCTTGAATGGACAAACTTGCATTTCCCGGTTACATGGTAATTCTTACATACTCTGAGAAGTGTTGAATAAGCAGGGAAAAGATACCAGAAAAACATCCTCTCCTGACATGGTCTAATGATCCGCAGGTAAGAAAAAAGTCAGTTTTCAAAATAGAAAAGAATGTTTGCATTGAAGACTTCCCTAGATCTGCCTGAGAATGTTGCACTTTCAGAACAGGCAACAAGCAAGATAGGATCCGAAAGAAACAGCTAGAGTTGAGAATAAAAACACAGAAACACATATGACAACTACTAACCCATTTCATACACTCAATGGCTATGACTCAGTAACTTCTAATTCAAGTTGTGCAAGTTTTCATTCATTTTTTTCACATTTATTTTAAGTATATCTGTACAAATAATGTAAGAAAAAGCATGACGTACACTTAATACTGTCGAAAAAGTGTTGTTAAATACAGGCAGAATCAAATCCTGTCAAACCATGTCAAGCATTTTCTGAAGCAATCTGACTTATCTGCAGATAAGTCTCCGACTGGAAGGAAGAGTGGAAAAACCAGAACAAATGTAAAAAAGACAGGACTGATATAGCAGAACAAGTGGCATATGGAAGAGAGAGCACAGCTGGTCAAGGTATTCTGGCCTTGGTACAGACTATGGAACAAGAACCACAGCTATGAAGATCTTCATGTGCAGCTATCAGGATTTTGAAAATGTGTGGTTTTGTAAGGCTGCCAAGTAATGGAAACAATAGGCTGATTCTGTAACTGGGGAGATGTTGGCGCAGAGAAAGATTATGGAATGGCAAAAAAACACCGAGACACTTTCTTGCTTGGTGCAGAAAGAGAGCAAGAAAGAGCAATTTATTGAAAGAAGCCATTGCCTTAAATAAGACAGTTTGTTGAAAACAAAATACAGACAGATCACTGGTAAGAGAAAGAGACACCTCTCTCTCCTCCCTGACTTTCTCATGGACCTTGCAGGTGTTTATCTCTGTTATGATTGCTTGTCTTATGTTTACAATAGAGAAAAATCTCCACCTTGGGAAAAGTCCTAGCTGGAGCTGGGAAAGTTTCATGGCCTCAGAAAAATACTTAGAACTTGAGAAAAGGCCTAGCTAATGTGCCTAGGCCTTCAGCAGTGTCCACAATTCCCCCTTTTAGTTTTTAATAAAGAAAAGAAGAGGAAGTGTTTGTAATCCTCCACAGGGCCCTTTGTCAAAAAGAACAAACACCACCCCTCAGGAGATATGTGGATACCTGAAGAGCCTAGGGAACTCTTCATACCTGGTCCTTTTAACAAACTTAATTCTAAAACTTAATTCTAATTTCAATAACAAAACCCATCACCATTCACCAAACTTATCAAACACTGAAAAATCTACCACTAAGTAATTATTCTAATACAACAATGAAATCAACATTTCCAACATGAACAGATGAATGTCCATTCTCTGTTTGAAGAGGGATCATCTGGTCAGTGTTTTCTCTGGTTGGTGTTTGGTGAGCTGGTCAGCATGTGAAAGCTGAGCTGTGATCACACTCTGCCCCTGGTGAGGTCAGGGCGACACCTTGGTCAGTAGACAAAGAACCCAGGCATGCTCATCTGGGCCTGAAATGAGGCAAAGGTGATTCACAATAACTGGATTGGTTAGATCTTCTTCTTCCTTTTTCCAATTTGCGGCTACAATAGGAACAGCAGCAGGCACAGGCACAGGAAAGCCTGAGCCTCTCTCATTTGGATATCTCATTGCAAGTTTTCAGCTCTTCCCTTAGAACAGGGAATAGAGCTCAGAAACATCTGCCCAGAGCTCCCTCCTCCATGCCCACTGCAGAATGAAACCAGCCCCGCTGCGCCCCCTTT